>NC_069503.1:211646533-211946533 GCF_027579735.1 Bombina bombina
GAGAGAATCTACCTCCCTTCAAAGAAGTTTGAAGACCCCTGAGTTCTGTTAGAGATGAACCGGATCATGCAGAAAATACAAGAGTAACTGACTGGAAATTTTTGATGCGTAGCAAAGAGCGCCAAAAACGGCCCCTCCCCCTCACACACAGCAGTGAGAGAGAAACGAAACTGTCATAATCAAAACAAGCAAACTGCCAAGTGGAAAAATAATGCCCAAATATTTATTCACTCAGTACCTCAGAAATGCAAACGATTCTACATTCCAGCAAAAACGTTTAACATGAATTAAATACCTATTAAAAGGTTTAATGTACTTTTACAGAGTAATTCCGGTGAAATACCATCCCCAGAATACTGAAGTGTAGAGTATACATACATGTCATTATAACGGTATGGCAGGATTTTCTCATCAATTCCATTCAGAAAATAAAAACTGCTACATACCTCAATGCAGATTCAACTGCCCGCTGTCCCCTGATCTGAAGCTTTTACCTCCCTCAGATGGCCGAGAAACAGCAATATGATCTTAACTACTCCGGTTAAAATCATAAGAAAAAACTCTGGTAGATTCTTCTTCAAACTCTGCCAGAGAAGTAATAACACGCTCCGGTGCTATCGTAAAATAACAAACTTTTGATTGAAGTTATAAAAACTAAGTATAATCACCATAGTCCTCTCACACCTCCTATCTACTTTGGGTGCAAGAGAATGACTGGGGGTGACGTAGAGGGGAGGAGCTATATAGCAACTCTGCTGGGTGAATCCTCTTGCACTTCCTGTAGGGGAGCAGATAATATCCCAGAAGTAATGATGACCCGTGGACTGATCACACATAACAGAAGAAATTTTCATCTCTACCGAGTCTATTATTGTTCCCAGGAAGGGAACCCTTGTGACCGGGGACAGAGAACTTTTTTCTACGTTCACCTTCCACCCGTGAGACCTTAGAAAGGCTAGAACAATATCCGTATGAGCCTTTGCTTTGTGGAAGGACGACGCCTGAATTAAGATGTCGTCTAGGTAAGGTGCTACCGCAATGCCCCTTGGCCTTAGCACTGCAAGAAGGGACCCTAACACCTTTGTGAAAATTCTTGGAGCAGTGGCCAATCCAAAGGGAAGAGCCACAAACTGATAATGTTTGTCCAGGAAGGCGAACCTTAGGAACTGATGGTGAACCTTGTGGATCGGAATATGCAGGTATGCATCCTTTAGGTCCACGGTAGTCATATATTGACCCTTCTGGATCATTGGTAAAATTGTTTGAATAGTTTCCATTTTGAATGATGGAACTCTGAGGAATTTGTTTAGGATTTTTAAATCCAGAATTGGCCTGAACGTTCCCTCCTTTTTGGGAACTACAAACAGGTTTGAGTAAAAACCCAGTCCTTGTTCTGCTTTTGGAACTGGGTGTATCACTCCCATCTTTAAAAGGTCTTCTACGCAATGTAAGAATGCCCGTCTCTTTGTCTGGTCTAAAGACAAGCGAGACATGTGAAACCTTCCCTTTGGAGGAAGGTCCTTGAATTCTAGGAGATACCCCTGAGAGACAATCTCTAAAGCCCAGGGGTCTGGGACATCTCTTGCCCAAGCCTGAGCAAAGAGAGAGAGAGTCTACCCCCTACCAGATCCGGTCCCGGATCGGGGGCTATCCTTTCATGCTGATTTGGTAGCAGCAGCAGGCTTTTTGGCCTGTTTTCCCTTGTTACAGCCTTGCAATGGTTTCCATGCTGGTTTGGGCTGGGATGCGTTACTCTCTTGTCTAGAGGCTGTAGAGCTAGGAGCCGGTCCGTTCCTGAAATTGCGAAAGGAACGAAAAACAGAATTTATGTTTACCTGATAAATTACTTTCTCCAACGGTGTGTCCGGTCCACGGCGTCATCCTTACTTGTGGGATATTCTCCTCCCCAACAGGAAATGGCAAAGAGCCCAGCAAAGCTGGTCACATGATCCCTCCTAGGCTCCGCCTACCCCAGTCATTCGACCGACGTTAAGGAGGAATATTTGCATAGGAGAAACCATATGATACCGTGGTGACTGTAGTTAAAGAAAATAAATTATCAGACCTGATTAAAAAAACCAGGGCGGGCCGTGGACCGGACACACCGTTGGAGAAAGTAATTTATCAGGTAAACATAAATTCTGTTTTCTCCAACATAGGTGTGTCCGGTCCACGGCGTCATCCTTACTTGTGGGAACCAATACCAAAGCTTTAGGACACGGATGAAGGGAGGGAGCAAATCAGGTCACCTAAATGGAAGGCACCACGGCTTGCAAAACCTTTCTCCCAAAAATAGCCTCAGAAGAAGCAAAAGTATCAAACTTGTAAAATTTGGTAAAAGTGTGCAGTGAAGACCAAGTCGCTGCCCTACATATCTGATCAACAGAAGCCTCGTTCTTGAAGGCCCATGTGGAAGCCACAGCCCTAGTGGAATGAGCTGTGATTCTTTCGGGAGGCTGCCGTCCGGCAGTCTCGTAAGCCAATCTGATGATGCTTTTAATCCAAAAAGAGAGAGAGGTAGAAGTTGCTTTTTGACCTCTCCTTTTACCAGAATAAACAACAAACAAGGAAGATGTTTGTCTAAAATCCTTTGTAGCATCTAAATAGAATTTTAGAGCGCGAACAACATCCAAATTGTGCAACAAACGTTCCTTCTTTGAAACTGGTTTCGGACACAGAGAAGGTACGATAATCTCCTGGTTAATGTTTTTGTTAGAAACAACTTTTGGAAGAAAACCAGGTTTAGTACGTAAAACCACCTTATCTGCATGGAACACCAGATAAGGAGGAGAACACTGCAGAGCAGATAATTCTGAAACTCTTCTAGCAGAAGAGATTGCAACTAAAAACAAAACTTTCCAAGATAATAACTTAATATCAACGGAATGTAAGGGTTCAAACGGAACCCCCTGAAGAACTGAAAGAACTAAATTGAGACTCCAAGGAGGAGTCAAAGGTTTGTAAACAGGCTTAATTCTAACCAGAGCCTGAACAAAGGCTTGAACATCTGGCACAGCTGCCAGCTTTTTGTGAAGTAACACAGACAAGGCAGAAATCTGTCCCTTCAGGGAACTTGCAGATAATCCTTTTTCCAATCCTTCTTGAAGGAAGGATAGAATCTTAGGAATCTTAACCTTGTCCCAAGGGAATCCTTTAGATTCACACCAACAGATATATTTTTTCCAAATTTTGTGGTAAATTTTTCTAGTTACAGGCTTTCTGGCCTGAACAAGAGTATCGATAACAGAATCTGAGAACCCTCGCTTCGATAAGATCAAGCGTTCAATCTCCAAGCAGTCAGCTGGAGTGAAACCAGGTTCGGATGTTCGAACGGACCCTGAACAAGAAGGTCTCGTCTCAAAGGTAGCTTCCAAGGTGGAGCCGATGACATATTCACCAGATCTGCATACCAAGTCCTGCGTGGCCACGCAGGAGCTATCAAGATCACCGACGCCCTCTCCTGATTGATCCTGGCTACCAGCCTGGGGATGAGAGGAAACGGCGGGAACACATAAGCTAGTTTGAAGGTCCAAGGTGCTACTAGTGCATCCACTAGAGCCGCCTTGGGATCCCTGGATCTGGACCCGTAGCAAGGAACTTTGAAGTTCTGACGAGAGGCCATCAGATCCATGTCTGGAATGCCCCACAGCTGAGTGACTTGGGCAAAGATTTCCGGATGGAGTTCCCACTCCCCCGGATGCAATGTCTGACGACTCAGAAAATCCGCTTCCCAATTTTCCACTCCTGGGATGTGGATAGCGGACAGGTGGCAGGAGTGAGACTCCGCCCATAGAATGATTTTGGTCACTTCTTCCATCGCTAGAGAACTCCTTGTTCCCCCCTGATGGTTGATGTACGCAACAGTTGTCATGTTGTCTGATTGAAACCGTATGAACTTGGCCCTCGCTAGCTGAGGCCAAGCCTTGAGAGTATTGAATATCGCTCTCAGTTCCAGAATATTTATCGGTAGAAGAGATTCTTCCTGAGACCAAAGACCCTGAGCTTTCAGGGCTCCCCAGACCGCGCCCCAGCCCATCAGACTGGCGTCGGTCGTGACAATGACCCACTCTGGTCTGCGGAATGTCATCCCTTGTGACAGGTTGTCCAGGGACAGCCACCAACGGAGTGAGTCTCTGGTCCTCTGATTTACTTGTATCTTCGGAGACAAGTCTGTATAATCCCCATTCCACTGACTGAGCATGCACAGTTGTAATGGTCTTAGATGAATGCGCGCAAAAGGAACTATGTCCATTGCCGCTACCATCAACCCGATCACTTCCATGCACTGAGCTATGGAAGGAAGAGGAACGGAATGAAGTATCCGACAAGAGTCTAGAAGCTTTGTTTTTCTGGCCTCTGTCAGAAATATCCTCATTTCTAAGGAGTCTATTATTGTTCCCAAGAAGGGAACCCTTGTTGACGGAGATAGAGAACTCTTTTCCACGTTCACTTTCCATCCGTGAGATCTGAGAAAGGCCAGGACGATGTCCGTGTGAGCCTTTGCTTGAGGAAGGGACGACGCTTGAATCAGAATGTCGTCCAAGTAAGGTACTACAGCAATGCCCCTTGGTCTTAGCACAGCTAGAAGGGACCCTAGTACCTTTGTGAAAATCCTTGGAGCAGTGGCTAATCCGAAAGGAAGCGCCACGAACTGGTAATGCTTGTCCAGGAATGCGAACCTTAGGAACCGATGATGTTCCTTGTGGATAGGAATATGTAGATACGCATCCTTTAAATCCACCGTGGTCATGAATTGACCTTCCTGGATGGAAGGAAGAATAGTTCGAATGGTTTCCATCTTGAACGATGGAACCTTGAGAAACTTGTTTAAGATCTTGAGATCTAAGATTGGTCTGAACGTTCCCTCTTTTTTGGGAACTATGAACAGATTGGAGTAGAACCCCATCCCTTGTTCTCTTAATGGAACAGGATGAATCACTCCCATTTTTAACAGGTCTTCTACACAATGTAAGAATGCCTGTCTTTTTATGTGGTCTAAAGACAACTGAGACCTGTGGAACCTCCCCCTTGGGGGAAGTCCCTTGAATTCCAGAAGATAACCTTGGGAGACTATTTCTAGCGCCCAAGGATCCAGAACATCTCTTGCCCAAGCCTGAGCGAAGAGAGAGAGTCTGCCCCCCACCAGATCCGGTCCCGGATCGGGGGCCAACATTTCATGCAGTCTTGGTAGCAGTGGCAGGTTTATTGGCCTGCTTTCCCTTGTTCCAGCCTTGCATTGGTCTCCAAGCTGGCTTGGCTTGAGAAGTATTACCCTCTTGCTTAGAGGACGTAGCACCTCGGGCTGGTCCGTTTCTACGAAAGGGACGAAAATTAGGTTTATTTTTTGATTTGAAAGGCCGATCCTGAGGAAGGGCGTGGCCCTTACCCCCAGTGATATCAGAGATAATCTCTTTCAAGTCAGGGCCAAACAGCGTTTTCCCCTTGAAAGGAATGTTAAGTAGCTTGTTCTTGGAAGACGCATCAGCCGACCAAGATTTCAACCAAAGCGCTCTGCGCGCCACAATAGCAAACCCAGAATTCTTAGCCGCTAACCTAGCCAATTGCAAAGTGGCGTCTAGGGTGAAAGAATTAGCCAATTTGAGAGCATTGATTCTGTCCATAATCTCCTCATAAGGAGGAGAATCACTATCGACCGCCTTTATCAGCTCATCGAACCAGAAACATGCGGCTGTAGCGACAGGGACAATGCATGCAATTGGTTGTAGAAGGTAACCCTGCTGAACAAACATCTTTTTAAGCAAACCTTCTAATTTTTTATCCATAGGATCTTTGAAAGCACAACTATCCTCTATGGGTATAGTGGTGCGTTTGTTTAAAGTGGAAACCGCCCCCTCGACCTTGGGGACTGTCTGCCATAAGTCCTTTCTGGGGTCGACCAAAGGAAATAATTTTTTAAATATGGGGGGAGGAACGAAAGGAATACCGGGCCTTTCCCATTCTTTATTAACAATGTCCGCCACCCGCTTGGGTATAGGAAAAGCTTCTGGGAGCCCCGGCACCTCTAGGAACTTGTCCATTTTACATAGTTTCTCTGGGATGACCAACTTGTCACAATCATCCAGAGTGGATAATACCTCCTTAAGCAGAATGCGGAGATGTTCCAACTTAAATTTAAATGCAATCACATCAGGTTCAGCCTGTTGAGAAATGTTCCCCGAATCAGTAATTTCTCCCTCAGACAAAACTTCCCTGGCCCCATCAGACTGGGTTAGGGGCCCTTCAGAGATATTAGTATCAGCGTTGCCATGCTCTTCAGTATCTAAAACAGAGCAGCCGCGCTTACGCTGACAAGTGTTCATTTGGGCTAAAATGTTTTTGACAGAATTATCCATTACAGCCGTTAATTGTTGCATAGTAAGGAGTATTGGCGCGCTAGATGTACTAGGGGCCTCCTGAGTGGGCAAGACTCGTGTAGACGAAGGAGGGAATGATGCAGTACCATGCTTACTCCCCTCACTTGAGGAATCATCTTGGGCATCATTGTCATTATCACATAAATCACATTTATTTAAATGAATAGGAATTCTGGCTTCCCCACATTCAGAACACAGTCTATCTGGTAGTTCAGACATGTTAAACAGGCATAAACTTGATAACAAAGTACAAAAACGTTTTAAAATAAAACCGTTACTGTCACTTTAAATTTTAAACTGAACACACTTTATTACTGCAATTGCGAAAAAACATGAAGGAATTGTGCAAAATTCACCAAATTTTCACCACAGTGTCTTAAAGCCTTAAAAGTATTGCACACCAAATTTGGAAGCTTTAACCCTTAAAATAACGGAACCGGAGCCGTTTTAAACTTTAACCCCTTTACAGTCCCTGGTATCTGCTTTGCTGAGACCCAACCAAGCCCAAAGGGGAATACGATACCAAATGACGCCTTCAGAAAGTCTTTTCTAAGTGTCAGAGCTCCTCTCACATGCGACTGCATGCCATGCCTCTCAAAAACAAGTGCGCCACACCGGCGCGAAAATGAGGCTCTGCTTATGCTTTGGGAAAGCCCCTAAGTTATAAGGTGTCTAATACAGTGCCTGCCGAAATTATTATATCAAAATACCCAGATAAAATGATTCCTCAAGGCTAAATATGTGTTAATAATGAATCGATTTAGCCCAAAAAAAGTCTACAGTCTTAATAAGCCCTTGTGAAGCCCTTATTTACGATCGTAATAAACATGGCTTACCGGATCCCATAGGGAAAATGACAGCTTCCAGCATTACATCGTCTTGTTAGAATGTGTCATACCTCAAGCAGCAAGAGACTGCATACTGTTCCCCCAACTGAAGTTAATTGCTCTCAACAGTCCTGTGTGGAACAGCCATGGATTTTAGTTACGGTTGCTAAAATCATTTTCCTCATACAAACAGAAATCTTCATCTCTTTTCTGTTTCTGAGTAAATAGTACATACCAGCACTATTTCAAAATAACAAACTCTTGATTGAATAATAAAAACTACAGTTAAACACTAAAAAACTCTAAGCCATCTCCGTGGAGATGTTGCCTGTACAACGGCAAAGAGAATGACTGGGGTAGGCGGAGCCTAGGAGGGATCATGTGACCAGCTTTGCTGGGCTCTTTGCCATTTCCTGTTGGGGAGGAGAATATCCCACAAGTAAGGATGACGCCGTGGACCGGACACACCTATGTTGGAGAAATTAGACTTATTTTTTGCTTTGAAAGGTCTATCCTGTGGAAGGGCATGGCCCTTTCCCCCAGTGATGTCAGAAATAATCTCTTTCAATTCTGGCCCGAATAGGGTCTTACCCTTGAAAGGAATATTAAGCAATTTTGTTTTGGACGATACATCCGCCGACCAAGATTTTAGCCAAAGCGCTCTGCGCGCTACTATTGCAAAACCTGACATTTTCGCCGCTAATTTTGCTAATTGAAAAGCGGCATCTAAAATAAAGGAATTAGCCAACTTCAGTAAGTGAATTCTGTCCATGACCTCATCATAAGGAGTCTCCTTCTGGAGCGAATTTTCTAGTTCATCGAACCAAAAAGACGCCGCCGTGGTGACAGGAATAATGCACGAAATTGGTTGCAGAAGGAAACCTTGCTGAACAAAAATTTTCTTAAGTAACCCTTCTAGTTTTTTATCCATAGGATCTTTGAAAGCGCAACTGTCCTCTATTGGTATAGTTGTGCGCTTAGCTAATGTTGAAACTGCCCCCTCTACCTTAGGGACCATCTGCCATGCGTCCCTTCTGGGGTCAACAATGGGGAACATTTTCTTAAATATAGGAGGGGGAACAAATGGTACACCTGGCTTCTCCCACTCCTTAGTCACTATATCCGCCACCCTCTTGGGTATCGGAAATGCATCAGAGTGCACTGGGACTTCTAAAAATTTGTCAATTTTGCACAATTTTTCTGGAATCACCAAAGGATCACAATCATCGAGTGTAGCTAGCACCTCCTTAAGTAGGGCGCAGAGGTGTTCTAGTTTAAATTTAAATGCAATGGTATCAGTCTCTGCCTGCTGAGAAACTTTTCCTGTGTCAGAAATTTCTCCCTCAGACAGGCCCTCCCTCACCGCCAACTCAGATTGATGTGAGGGTACCACAGATGAATTATCCCCTGCGTCTGCTTGCTCATCCTCTGTATTTAAAACTGAGCAATCACGCTTTCTAGGAAAAACTGGCAGTTTGGATAAAAAGGCTTCTAAAGAATTATTCATTACTGCTGCTAATTGCTGCATAGTAACAGCCATAGGCACGTCAGATGTACTAGGTATCGCTTGCACGGGCAAAGCTGGCGTTGACACAGAAGGAGAGGATGATGAACTATCCCCACTACCTTCATTTAAAGAATCATCTTGGGCAACATTTTTAAAAGTGACAGTACTGTCCTTTATCTGTTTGGACGCTATTGCGCACTTTACACATACATTTAATGGGGTAACCACCCTGGCCTCCATGCACACAGAACATAGGCTATCTGAAGGCACAGACATGTTAGACAGACTTAGGCAGAGTTTTAATGTAATAAAAATTATTTTATACAAAACCGTTACTGTCTCTTTAAATAATAAAAGTGTACACTTTATTACTGAAACGACAGAAAACCATCAAAGAAATATCCAATCTTTATGAAATTTTCATCACAGTGTCTTAATGCTTTGAAAGTATTGCACACCAATTTTCAGACAATTTAACCCTTAAATGCCCAAACCGGAGCTAATAACAGTAATTAACCGGTTAAAGACACTACTACAGTCCCATGCCACAGTCTCTACTGCGGCGTTTACCTTCATTAGGGGTTATTCAAATAAGTAATAAGCCTCTCTGAAGTCCTTTTCCAAGCCTCTGGATACTCCACGTGAAGCTGCATGAACTGCCTAGTGAAAAGCAACTGTGCAACTGAGGTGCGAAAATGAGGCCTCCTTCCTCTGCATTCCAGAGTGAAGGGGCCTTTCTGACAAGACTAGGTGTCTAAACAACTGCCAGGCGTAAATAAAATTCCCCAAAAGAGTTTCAAGTCTGAAAAACACTTAAAATGTCATATAAACATGATAAAAAGTAATCGACTTAGCCCACAATAGTGTCAACCAGCATAGAGCCCTAGTTATAAGCCTTAATTCTGTTACTGAGTCTAAGAAAATGGCTTACCTATACCAGAAGGGATAACTGACAGTCTTCTAGCATTACTTGGTCTTGTTAGAAAAATGACTGATCATACCTGAAGCAGATAAGCCTGCAAACTGTTCCCCCCAACTGAAGTTCTCTGGTTTCAACAGTCCTGCGTGGGAACAGCAATGGATTTTAGTTACTGGTGCTAAAATCATACTCCTCTTTTAACAGAAATCTTCATCACTTTCCGGTGTAGAGTAAATAGTACAAACCGGCACTATTTTAAAATAAACTCTTGATAGAAGAAATAAAAACATAATTTATGTAAGAACTTACCTGATAAATTCATTTCTTTCATATTAGCAAGAGTCCATGAGCTAGTGACGTATGGGATATACATTCCTACCAGGAGGGGCAAAGTTTCCCAAACCTTAAAATGCCTATAAATACACCCCTCACCACACCCACAATTCAGTTTAACGAATAGCCAAGAAGTGGGGTGATAAGAAAAAAGTGCAAAAGCATATAAAATAAGGAATTGGAATAATTGTGCTTTATACAAAAAAATCATAACCACCACAAAAAAGGGCGGGCCTCATGGACTCTTGCTAATATGAAAGAAATTAATTTATCAGGTAAGTTCTTACATAAATTATGTTTTCTTTCATGTAATTAGCAAGAGTCCATGAGCTAGTGACGTATGGGATAATGACTACCCAAGATGTGGATCTTTCCACACAAGAGTCACTAGAGAGGGAGGGATAAAATAAAGACAGCCAATTCCTGCTGAAAATAATCCACACCCAAAATAAAGTTTAATGAAAAACATAAGCAGAAGATTCAAACTGAAACCGCTGCCTGAAGTACTTTTCTACCAAAAACTGCTTCAGAAGAAGAAAATACAACAAAATGGTAGAATTTGGTAAAAGTATGCAAAGAGGACCAAGTTGCCGCTTTGCAAATCTGATCAACCGAAGCTTCATTCCTAAACGCCCAGGAAGTAGAAACTGACCTAGTAGAATGAGCTGTAATCCTATGAGGCGGAGTCTTACCCGACTCAACATAGGCAAGATGAATTAAAGATTTCAACCAAGATGCCAAAGAAAAAAGATGAGAAAGACACCAAGAAATAAGTCTTCCAGACTCTATAATATATCTCTCTGGATACAGATTTACGAGCCTGTAACATAGTATTAATCACAGAGTCAGAGAAACCTCTTTGACCAAGAATCAAGCGTTCAGTCTCCATACCTTTAAATTTAAGGATTTCAGATCCTGATGGAAAAAAGGACCTTGAGCCAAAAGGTCTGGTCTTAATGGAAGAGTCCACGGTTGGCAAGAGGCCATCCGGACAAGATCCGCATACCAAAACCTGTGAGGCCATGCCGGAGCTACCAGCAGAACAAACGAGCATTCCTTCAGAATCTTGGAGATTACTCTTGGAAGAAGAACTAGAGGCGGAAAGATATAGGCAGGATGATACTTCCAAGGAAGTGATAATGCATCCACTGCCTCCGCCTGAGGATCCAGGGATCTGGACAGATACCTGGGAAGTTTCTTGTTTAGATGAGAAGCCATCAGATCTATTTCTGGAAGTTCCCACATTTGAACAATCTGAAGAAATACCTCTGGGTGAAGAGACCATTCGCCCGGATGCAACGTTTGGCGACTGAGATAATCCGCTTTCCAATTGTCCATACCTGGGATATGAACCGCAGAGATTAGACAGGAGCTGGAATCCGCCCAAACCAAAAATTCGAGATACTTCTTTCATAGCCAGAGGACTGTGAGTCCCTCCTTGATGATTGATGTATGCCACAGTTGTGACATTGTCTATCTGAAAACAAATGAACAACTCCCTCTTCAGAAGAGGTCAAGACTGAAGAGCTCTGAAAATTGCACAGAGTTCCAAAATATTGATCGGAAATCTCACCTCCTGAGATTCCCAAACCCCTTGTGCCGTCAGATACCCCCACACAGCTCCCCAACCTGTAAGACTTGCATCTGTTGAGATTATAGTCCAGGTCGGAAGAACAAAGAAGCCCCCTGAACTAAACGATGGTGATCTGTCCACCATGTCAGAGAGTGTTGTAAAATCGGTTTAAAGATATTAATTGAGATATCTTTGAGTAATCCCTGCACCATTGGTTCAGCATACAGAACTGAAGAGGTCGCATGTGAAAATGAGCAAAGGAGATCGCATCTGATGCGGCAGTCCTAAGACCCAACATTTCCATGCATAAGGCTACCAAAGGGAATGATTGTGACTGAAGGTTTTGACAAGCTGATATCAATGTTAAACTTCTCTTGTCTGACAAGGACAGAGTCATAGACACTGAATATATCTAGAAACCTAAAAAGGTTACCCTTGTCTGAGGAATCAATGAACTGATTGGTAAATTGATCCTCCAACCATGAACTTGAAGAAACAACACAAGTCGATTCGTATGAGATTCTTCGAAAATGAGAAGACTGAGCAAATACCAAGATATCGTCCAAATAAGGAAATACCAAAACCCTATTCTCTGATTACAGAAAGAAGGGCACCGAGAACCTTTGAAAAAAATTCTTGGAACTGAGGCTAGGCCAAACGGTATAGCCACAAAACTGGTAATGCTTGTCTAAAAAGAGAATCTCAGACACTAAAAAGTGATCTGGATGAATCGGAATATGCAGATACACATCCTGAAAATCTATTGTAGACATATAATGCCCTTGCTAAACAAAAGGCAGGATAGTCCTACAGTAACCATCTTGAATGTTGGTATCCTAACATAACGATTCAATAATGATAGATCCGGAACTGGTCTGAAGGAATTGACCTTCTTTGGTACAATGAAGAGATAAAATAAACCCCAGCCCCTGTTCCAGAACTGGAACTGGCATAAATACTCCAGCCAACTCTAGATCTGAAACACATTTCAGAAATGCTGAGCCTTTGCTGTGTTAACTGGGACACGGGAAAGAAAAGAATCTCTTAGCAGGAGGCCTTAACTTAAAGCCAATTCTGTACCTTTCTGAAACAATGTTTCTGAAACCAGAGATTAAGAACGGAATTGATGCAAATTTCTTTGAAGAAAACGTAATCTGCCCTATACCAGCTGAGCTGGAATAAGGGCCGCACCTTCATAGGTACTTAGGAGCTGGCTATAGGTTTCTATAAGGCTTGGATATATTCCAAACTGGAAATAGTTTCCAAACTGATACCGCTCCTGAGGATGAAGGATCAGGCTTTTGTTCCTTGTGAGGAAAGGAACGAAAATGATTATTTACCCTGGAAAGAAAGGGAAAGCAAAGTTGACTTAGAAGACATGTCAGCATTCCAAGTTTAATCCATAAAGCTTTTCTAGCTAAAATAGCTAGAGACATATACCTGACATCAACTCTAATGATATCAAAAGATGGTATCACCAATAAAATTATTAGCATGTTATAGAATAATAATAATGCTATAAAATTATGATCTGTTACTTGTTGCGCTAAAGCTTCTAACCAAAAAGTTGAAGCTGCAGCAACATCCGCTAAAAATATAGCAGGTCTAAGAAGATTACCTGAACATAAGTAAGCTTTTCTTAGAAAGGATTCAATTTTCCTATCTAAAGGATCCTTAAATGAAGTACTATCTGCCGTAGGAACAGTAGTACATTAGCAGGAGTAGAGACAGCCCCAAAACCTTAGGGATTTTTGTCCCAAAAAACTCTAATCTGTCAGATGGCACAGGATATAATTTGCTTAAACGTCTAGAAGGAGTAAATAAATTACCCAAATTATTCCATTCCCTGGAAATTACTTCAGAAATAGCATCAGGGAGATAAAATACTTCTGGAATAACTACAGGAGATTTAAAAACCTTATTTAAACGTTTACATTTAGTATCAAGAGGACCAGAAACCTCTATTTCTAATGCAAATAACACTTCTTTAAGTAAAGAACGAATAAATTCCATCTTGAACAAATACAAAGATTTATCAGCATCAACCTCTGAGACAGAAACCTCTGAACCAGAAGAACCATTATCAGTATCAGAATGATGATGTTCATTTAAAAATTCATCTGAAAAAAGAAAAGTTTTAAAAGACTTTTATGTATACTAGAAGGAGAAATAACAGACATAGCCTTCTTAATGGATTTAAAAAATAAAATCTCTTATGTTTATCAGGAACACTCTGAAAATTAGATGTTGACGGGACAGCAACAGGTAATGTAACAGTACTAAAGGAAATTTTATCTGCATTAATAAGTTTGACATGACATGCAATACAAATAACAGCTGGAGAAACAGATACCAAAAGTTTATAGCAGATACACTTAGCTTGGTAGCTCCAGCACTGTGCAGTGATTTTCCTGAAGTATCTTCTGACTCAGTTGCAACGTGGAACATCTTGCAATATGTAAAAGAAAAAAAAAACAACATATAAAGCAAAATTGATCAAATTCCTTAAATGACAGTTTCAGGAATGGGAAAAAATGCCAAAGAACAAGCTCCTAGCAACCAGAAGCAATAAAAAATGAGACTTAAATAATGTGGAGACAAAAGTGACGCCCATAATTTTTCGCGCCAAATAAGACGCCCACATTATTTGGCGCCTAAATGCTTTTTGGCGCCAAAAATGACGCCACATCCGGAACGCCGACATTTTTGGCGCAAAATAACGTCAAAGAATGACGCAACTTCCGGCGACACGTATGACGCCGGAAACGGAAATAGAATTTTTGCGCCAAAAAAGTCCGCGCCAAGAATGACGCAATAAAATGAAGCATTTTCAGCCCCCGCGAGCCTAACAGCCCACAGGGAAAAAGTCAAATTTTAAGGTAAAAAATGTTAAATTAAAATGCATTATCCCAAATATGAAACTGACTGTCTGAAAAATAAGGAAAGTTGAACATTCTGAGTCAAGGCAAATAAATGTTTGAATACATATATTTAGAACTTTATAAACAAAGTGCCCAACCATAGCTAGGAGTGTCACAGAAAATAAGACTTACTTACCCCAGGACACTCATCTACATATAGCAGATAGCCAAACCAGTACTGAAACGAGAATCAGCAGAGGTAATGGTATATATAAGAGTATATCGTCGATCTGAAAAGGGAGGTAAGAGATGAATCTCTACGACCGATAACAGAGAACCTATGAAATAGACCCCTTAGAAGGAGATCACTGCATTCAAATAGGCAATACTCTCCTCACATCCCTCTGACATTCACTGCACGCTGAGAGGAAAACCGGGCTCCAACTTGCTGCGGAGCGCATATCAACGTAGAATCTAGCACAAACTTACTTCACCACCTCCATCGGAGGCAAAGTTTGTAAAACTGAATTGTGGGTGTGGTGAGGGGTGTATTTATAGGCATTTTAAGGTTTGGGAAACTTTGCCCCTCCTGGTAGGAATGTATATCCCATACGTCACTAGCTCATGGACTCTTGCTAATTACATGAAAGAAAACTACAACTAACACCACATACTCTTTACCACCCCAGTGGAGATGCTACTTGTTCAGAGCGGCAAAGAGAATGACTGGGGGGCGGAGTCAGAGGGGGAGCTATATGGACAGCTTTGCTGTGTGTTCTCTTTGCCACTTCCTGTAGGGAATGAGAATATCCAACAAGTAAGGATGAAGCCGTGGACCGGATACACCAATGTAGGAGAAAGATTCTTCAATCAAGAGTTTATTATTTTTAAAGTAGTGCCAGAGTGTGCTGCTTTGTTCTAGGGTGTAGCCGTAGTCCATATCAGTCTCTACAGTAGAGCTTTTGGTGGCTTTAAAGCAATGGGAACTGGTGGGACATAATTCTCACTGCGCCTCCCATAGATTTATGCTGCCCTTATCCTGATAGCCTTAGAAAGATAACTCAGGCTTTATCTTTATCCACAGGGCTATGGGAGGGAGAGGACCTCCTAAACCTGCTAAGCTGCCCTGCTGTCGGGCAGAGTTCAAGGTAAGTGCTGACTTTTTTTATTCTGGGTCAAGAATAGATCTCAGTGAAGTGGAGCACTTTATTCATTTGGAAACAACTCCTATATGTAATAGGAGGGACCTTCTTGACAGCACCTTCTTAGCAGAGGTTTACTTACTTGGGGATCACTTGGGCTGAGGGTAAATAGAACTCAGTGGGTGATATTATTTAACCTTTATTTTGGCTGAGCTACAGTAGGGAAAGGCGGTAGCCAAATTGTCCCCATGTTTATGAAGGCTTAGTTGGCTCCCGGTGGTTTTAAAACACTGTTAATAGCAACCGGGAGCTCCAGAGTTGTTACGTCCTTGATGGCTAAGGAGGCTTACTTTGAGGATCAGGGGGTGAATTGATCTGAATAGGTTATGCACCCAAAGAGAGGTGGTAGGATTACACTTTATTTGCTAGGCTACGATAATGAAGCGGTAGCCAAGTTTGACCCCAAATTTTGGAAGGCTCTGTTAGCTCCCGGTGGAGTAGTTATATACTGTTAATGGCGACCGGGAGCTACATGAATGTCACCCCCACGATGGGCGGAGCTTCATGTGGCGCCAATTTTGTGAACTACGTGTTTTTTCCTCCTCTGCTGCTGCAGTATCGGGGGGAGTGTTTTTCTCAGTTGTTGTGGATCCGGACCGCGTTAGAGCTGCATTGTGGTCCTGTTACAACTCTCTAACTTGATTTGTACAACGATTTCTCAGCTAAAAGGAGAGGACATTGTACAAAGTTTCTGTGCTGCTTAGAGAGAGCTTACAATGTAGCCTAGAGGTTACGGGTGACACAAAATGTGTCTCAAATTTCTCCTATAATATCCAAATTATGGCCCACATGCAGTGCTCTGCGCTTCCTTTAACCCCGCCCGGAATTATTCTGCATTGCAGACATATGTTTTTACAGAGGATTTAAGTTAAATAGAAGGGGATTATCGGAAAGAGATTTTCAGTCTCAGATGGAACAATATCTTTATTTGATCCTGAGGAGGGTTTTTATTTAGTTATTTAGCTTGATTTCCTCAATTTGTTACTTTAGGAGGTTTAAGCTACCCTGGGCGACTCCGACACTGTCGGTGTAATCTATGCTAGTGCGCATTTCCTATTTTATTTTTTTTTTATTAAATTTTTATTGAGGTTGTGATTATTATACAGGCAAATAACATCTCAGTTTCATAAACACAAGGGAATCACAATACAATGTACATATTAAACACCAAAATAAACATAATTAGCCTCCCAGATATGCAAATAACAGTTAACCTCAGGTTTTCAATTAAGGATTGTCCCCTTTAGATATGGTATAAATGCAGATATAACGATTTCCCTCAATGAAAAATAGAGGCCTCTCTTGGACCCCCTGAAAGGTAGTTTAAATTAGAGTAGGGAAATTTAGGGGATAAAGTAAAATAATAAAGTGGGCCACTTTTGGACCCTAAATGGAGACAAATGGCTTGGTTTAATATATTTTGGGAACTTGTAATTGGACACAGCATAACATTCTAACCAGCTATACTAGTATTTGAATCTTCTATTAATTATAATATGGTTCACAAAATACACTTCTAAAATAGTTGGGAGAGGGAGCAGTCAAAAGGTCTGCCTGCTATGAACAGATAAGCTGTGAAGCTTCGATACTGAGGTCCTCAGCCTAATAAATAACCTTCATGTATATACACATAGACGACTTTAAGGGCTATGGTCTTTCATAATAAGGTCCTATAAGCTTAAGACTATAGTGGGAGAAAGGTAAAGGTCTATTAGTGCCCAGTAGCTACATTTCATAGTAGAGGATAAGTCAATAGTAGCATTAACAATATAGCTTGGATGGGTGTATGCTTCTGTGGCCTTAACCGGTCTCAGACTAGAAGATTACGTTCTATCCAATAGGGATTGTCTAGACATCTACCCCCTCATTATGCAGAGAAAATTCAGTAAACTAAATGATCCCACCCCATCTCGGCCGCTGACGGGGCGCAACCATAAATGAATATATCAGTAGAATACTCTGCAGATTAAATTGTGCCTGATAATCAGGGTAGCATATTGAAATGTACAGAAGGGTGATTGACATCCGTATATATGAACTAGTTAAACCACCCAGGCTAGTCAGTAGCTTATAAGTAATTATTGGAGATACCCATGTTAGATAGAGTCTGTTGTTGAAATAGGGGCATTGCTGCGTCAGGCCCAGTCTAATCAGGAATGTTGCTGAGCTAATCTGAGAATGGACCCTCTTTTCTTGTAACATTTAGAAGGATATACAGTATACCCTTTTCAGGGATAAGTTTAACCATAATGCCACTACACCCTTTAGTCACTGGTATAACATTTTGATATTTAACTATCCATTTTCTTTCTCTAAAGTGGATATCCCTTTATTTAAAGGGATGAAACAGACAGATGGCAATAGGATCATGCATTAGTATATCTAAGCATAGGTAATATAAATACAAACTTAATTATTTACATGGCCAAAAGGGCTACTGATCACAAACATATATAAATGAAGCATAACATATTTTAACTTTACAGCAAAACAAGTTTAGCCTTGGTCACCCCAGTAACAACGGAGTTAGAAGTTTGAAAGCATCTAGATAAAAACAATAAACAGATGGGAGACACAAGATGCCCAGCAGCACTTTATCTAAAGGACTTAAGCAAAGATTAGAAATAGGATGACCAATTAAGGTGATAGGGGCGTTGTATGGCTATTATTAATTTCTCAGACGAAAATTTATCCTACAATTAATAGCTCTTTAATCCGCTATTCTAATGGGGATTGCGCTTACAAATAACAAGTGTTCACTATAGTGTCACTCCATTTCTACAGAACCAGCCCTGAGATTTGGATACGAGTCCTTACTACTTGCTCAGCCCACTCCATGGCGATCAACCTGGGCAACACTCACTTGGGCATAGGGTCCTGAGCAAAGTCGCAGTGGTAGAAAGATTAGAACTCTTAATTGATCTGTTCCCACCGGGCTGCAGCTGTCAGTAGTAGCGATTTGCTCACCACCTATTGTTTCTCCGATGCCCATCAAAGGTGGATATAGGCAAGTGGGATAGATCTCCCGGAACAAATAGGGAGACTCCTGCTTCTCGGGCTCAACCACAACTGCTTCCCGGGCTCCGCTATGGTAAGTATTCTGCTCCAGTAAATTAGTAAAGGCCTCTTCTCTATCTACAGGCCGAAATAACAAGCGTTCTTCAGCATCGGAAGATTGCGGGATCTCACTCCAGACACCGGCAACTGAATTCCCCAGCCTACACCTCAGGGGAAACAGAGCTCCTCCGGATGCATCTTCAGCATGCTCCATCTGGCCACAGGAACGAAGTGACTCTGCACCGACCGGAGCCAGCAGGGGAGGCGGACGTTCACGGGTACAATCCCGAAGTGGCTTGTCAGTGTTAGCAGGTGATACTTCCTCAGTATGTTGTGGTGGGAAGAGATATTTGTGCAGCTCCTCTGCTAAGTCCCTGAAGGAAACAGCTATAAGCTGGGTCATCCTAATCTCCCACCGATCGAGGGCCTCCATTTGTTAAACAAAATTCAGCTGTCTCTGTCGTTCAAATTCTGTATCAGGCTTAGTTCACCAAAAGAGATGGGTCTCCTCTCTATTGTCTCCTCTATTTCGCAGCTTAGAAGCTGTTGTACCCGGATATACCGGGGGGGTTAGATGAAGGCCTGACCTGTTTCTAGGCCGCCACTGCGTACCTTCTCGTTCCGGTACTTCAGGGCTGAAGTTGGCAACAAAACGTAGATCAAATTGCTCAGCGGAATCTGTAGTTTTAGGGTATACCAAATATGATCAGGAATGGTACCATAGCCTGGCTATATGCAGCAGAAATATATGCCAGACTCTTCAGCCTCTCAAATACACGACCATCATGGCCGCCGCCCGGAAGCATCCCCCGCGCATTTCCTATTTTAATAAGAGTTTCCCATAGCCGTCTCAACTAAGGAGGCTGGGTAATCTTTCCTAGGGTGGAAGGAGTAGTTTCCAGCTTAGCTAGGAGTCCTACTATACCCTTAAAGGACAGCTGGGGTTTTCAGAGGTCCTATGGGCAATATTAGCATAGGGATGTACACCAGGGTTTACATGACAACTAGCTGTGTACTTTGTTATCGTGACTAGTGTGACGGCATATTGGTTTGATGCGTTGTCTGAAACTACTAAGTCAGTAACTTCCCTGGATAAGATCCAGAATAGGATAGAGGCTTTTATATGAGCTGCACAGTTTATTACCTGCGCTTTAACAGTACCCAATACATACATTTTTGTAAGGTTTCTCTGTTTCAGTTTACAGAGTCTTATGGTTAGAGCCTTGTTCTACAGACGTACGCTCTAGGTCTAAGTTTTTAGCGTCTTCTTTCAAGGGAGGACTTGTTGGGACCTGGCTTGGCGGAAATGTTCTCTTTTGACATTTTAAAGAATTAAAAAAAAAAAAAATCCAAATAGTTTGCTGTTAATTCAAGGACAGCATGAAGGTCATGCCCTCGATCTGAGATTGGGCCTCATAGGGGGCGGACTTTCCGCCTTCATTCAGGCTTGGGTTCAAGATGTTCAAAGTCTCTGAGCGATAGTAAAAGAGTATCAATGTAGAGTTCAAAGGTTTTCATTTTTCAAGATTATTTGCAGATCAGACTAAAGGAGATGCGGTCTTACTCTGCGTAGAAGACTTCTCAGATATGGGAGTGCTTGTTCTAGTTCCAATACTGGTTTAGGGTCTAGGTTTTTCTACGTCAGACCACTTTTTGGATCTCAAGAGTCTATATAGTTTTCTTAGAGTACGTCCTTCAATTTATGACCTCAGTGGATTTAAAGGACGCGTATCTACATGTTCCCATTCACAGGGATCATCTCAAGTTCTTATGGTTTGCTTTTCTGGACCTATGGGGTTTGGCAAACATTACCATTTTTTGGCTCTTCCTTTTGTCTTGCCACAGCCCCGGAATCTTCACAACGGTTCAGGGATCTCTGTTGATGGTGTGTCGTGCAAAAGGTGTTGAAAGTGGCGCCTTATCTAGCAAGCATCTTTTCAGCTAGCAAGGTTCCACACGGACTTGGAATTATTCCTCCTAAAATACACTGCTGGAAGGTGATTTTGGAAAAAGAGTCCCACACTTAAGTGTGATTTTCCTAGATCCCATAGTAGATTCTCCATCTATGAAGATATTTCTGTCAGAAGTCAGGAAATCAGAGCTTATCGATACTTGTCTAGCCCTTCAGTCCACTCCTTGGCCTTCAGTGGTTTGGTGCATGAAGTTAATTGGGCTGTTGGTGGCGGCAATGGATATCATCCCATTTGCTCGCTTTTATCTCAGAGTTTTGCAGTTGAACATGTTGAGACACTGGATCTGAGATTATTCGGACTTGTTTTCCCGGCTTCTATTGGAGCAGGAGGCAAGGGACTCTCTACCATGGGCGTTTGCCTTTGGATCCTCTCTCCCATGGAACATGTTTTCGCAGACCATCTTGGGTGATTGTGTCAACAGTGGCCAGCCTTCTAAGGTGGGGAGGAGTCTGGGGATCTCTAAAGTCTCAGGGATTATGGACTACAACCAAGTCTGTTTTTTTTCCCATACTCTCCCTGGATCTGAGAGCAAGCTACACTACAATGTTCTTCTGACCTGACCCCAGTTGGCCCTGGCACAGTTTATCAGGTTCCAGTCGGACAACAACATCGTGGCCTACATCTATCAAAGGAGCTAATGTAGCCTAGTGGTTAACTTTGTGGCTTTGCAACTCAAAGGTTGTTGGTTCAAATCCAGGTGCTGGATGTCTGTTTTCAGGGGGAACAAGGTGTTCCTTGGTGATGGCAGAAGTATCCAAAATAAATAAATGGAAGGCCCATTCTTGCTATCTGTCAGCAGTCAACTTTCCGGGGGTGGACAACTGGGAGGCGGATTTTCTAAGCAGTCAGACTTTTCATCAAGGGGAGTGGAGACCCCATCCGGAGGTGTTTTCAACCCGAATCTTCAGCCGGATTTAGATCTCATGGCATTGCGGCAGAATGACAAACTCCCAAGATACGGACCGAGATCCAGGGATTCCCAAGCAGATCTGATAGATGCTCTGGCGGCCCCTTGGACCTTTAGCATTTATTTAGCATTCCGGTTTTCCGTTGGCTTTTTTACCTCGGTGATTCTCTTAGTACCGGTCTGACCTCGCCAGATGCGGTACGTAGATCTGGTGGACATGTCATCCCTGCCACCTTGGAGACTTCCGTTGAGGAAGGACCTTTTCATTCAAGGGCCCTTCCATCACCTAGTTTCTCTGAAGCTGACTGCTTGGAGATTGAACTCTTAATTCTATCCAAGTGGGGTTTCTCTGATTCGGTCATAGAGGCCTTGATTCAGGCGCGTAAGCCTGTAACTAGAAAGATTTACCATAAGATATGGTGTAAATATCTTTATTGGTGTGAATCCAAGGGCTACTCATGGAGTAGAGTTAGGATTCCCAGAATTTTGTCTTTTTTCCAAAAAAGGATTGGAGAAAGGTTTTATCGGCATGTTCCCTAAAGGGTCAGATCTCTGCCTTATCTATTTTGTTACACAAACGTCTGGCGGATGTCCCAGATGTTCAATCCTTTTGTCGGGCTTTGATTAGAATCAGGCCTTTGTTTAAACCAATTGCTCCTCCATGGAGTTTGAATTTAGTTCTTAAAGTTCTTTAAGGGGCTCCGTTTAAGCCTATGCATTCCTTAGATATTAAAGGGACACTGTACCCAAAAATTTTCTTTTGTAATTCAGAAAGAACATGCAATTTTAAGCAACTTTCTAATTTACTCCTATTATCAATTTTTCTTTGTACTCTTGCTATTTTTATTTGAAAAAGAAGGCATCTAAACTTGTTTTGGGTTCAGTACTCTGGACAGCACTTTTTTTTATTGGTAAATGAATTTATCCACCAATCAGCAAGGACAACCCAGGTTGTTCACCAAAAATGGGCCGGCATCTAAACTTACATTTTTGCATTTCAAATAAAGATACCAAGAGAATGAAGAAAATTTGATAAAAGGAGTAAATTAGAAAGTTGCTTAAAATGTCATGCTCAATCTGAATTACGAAAGAAAAAATTTGGATACAGTGTCCCTTTAAGTTGTTATCTTGGAAAGTTTTATTTCTTGTTGCCATTTCTTCAGCTCGAAGAGTGTCTGAGCTTTCGGCATTGCAATACAATTCGCCTTACCTTATTTTTCATTCGGATAAGGTAGTTTTACGTTCTAAACTAGGGTTCCTTCCTAAAGTTGTTTCACTCAGGAACATTAATCAGAAGATTGTTGTTCCTTCCTTGTGTCCAAATCCTTCTTCTCAAAAGGAACGTCTTTTGCACAATTTGGACGTGGTCCGTGCTCTGAAATTTTATTTACAAGCGACTAAAGACTTTCGTTAGTCGTCTTCTTTGTTTGTCGTTTTCTCTGGAAAAGGTAAGGGTCAGAAAGCTACGGTTACCTCCCTTTCTTTTTGGCTGAAGAGTATCATCCGTTTTGCATATGAAACTACTGGACAGCAGTCTCCTGACAGAGTTACAGCCCATTGCACTAGGGCTGTTGCTTCCTCATGGGCATTCATAAATGAAGCTTCTGTAGAACAGATTTGCAAGGCTGCAATTTGGTCTTCTCTTCACACTTTTTCTAAATTTTACAAATTTGATACTTTTGCCTCGACTGAGGCTGTTTTTGGGAGAAAACATAATTTATGCTTACCTGATAAATTCCTTTCTCCTGTAGTGTAGTCAGTCCACGGGTCATCCATTACTTATGGGATATTAACTCCTCCCCAACAGGAAGTGCAAGAGGATCACCCAAGCAGAGCTGCTATATAGCTCCTCCCCTCTACGTCACACCCAGTCATTCGACCGAAAACCAAACGAGAAAGGAGAAACTATAGGGTGCAGTGGTGACTGGAGTATAATTTAAAATTTAGACCTGCCATAAAAAACAGGGCGGGCCGTGGACTGACTACACTACAGGAGAAAGGAATTTATCAGGTAAGCATAAATTATGTTTTCTCCTGTTAAGTGTAGTCAGTCCACGGGTCATCCATTACTTATGGGATACCAATACCAAAGCTAAAGTACACGGATGACGGGAGGGACAGGCAGGATCTTTATACGGAAGGAACCACTGCCTGAAGAACCTTTCTCCCAAAAACAGCCTCCGAAGAAGCAAAAGTGTCAAATTTGTAAAATTTGGAAAAAGTATGAAGAGAAGACCAAGTTGCAGCCTTGCAAATCTGTTCAACAGAGGCCTCATTCTTAAAGGCCCAAGTGGAAGCCACAGCTCTAGTAGAATGAGCTGTAATCCTTTCAGGAGGTTGCTGTCCAGCAGTCTCATAGGCTAAACGTATTATGCTACGAAGCCAAAAGGATAGAGAGGTAGCAGATGCTTTTTGACCTCTCCTCTGTCCAGAATAAACGACAAACAGGGAAGAAGTTTGGCGAAAATCTTTAGTTGCCTGTAAATAAAATTTCAGAGCACGGACTACGTCTAGATTGTGCAGAAGTCGTTCCTTCTTTGAAGAAGGGTTAGGGCACAATGATGGAACCACAATCTCTTGATTGATATTCTTGTTAGTGACTACCTTAGGTAAGAACCCAGGTTTAGTACGCAGAACTACCTTATCTGAATGAAAAATCAGATAAGGAGAATCACAATGTAAGGCTGATAACTCAGAGACTCTACGAGCCGAGGAAATAGCCATTAAAAACAGAACTTTCCAAGATAACAGCTTGATATCAATGGAATGAAGTGGTTCAAACGGAACCCCCTGTAAAATGTTAAGAACTAAGTTTAAGCTCCACGGTGGAGCTACAGTCTTAAACACAGGCTTAATCCTAGCCAAAGCCTGACAAAAAGCCTGAACGTCTGGAACTTCTGACAGACGTTTGTGTAAAAGGATGGACACAGCTGAGATCTGTCCCTTTAAGGAACTTGCAGATAAACCCTTTTCTAAACCTTCTTGTAGAAAAGACAATATCCTAGGAATCCTAACCTTACTCCATGAGTAACTCTTGGATTCGCACCAGTGTAAGTATTTACGCCATATCTTATGGTAAATCTTCCTGGTAACAGGTTTCCTAGCCTGTATTAAGGTATCAATTACTGACTCCGAAAATCCACGCTTTGATAAAATCAAGCGTTCAATTTCCATGCAGTCAGCTTCAGAGAAATTAGATTTTGATGCTTGAAAGGACCCTGAATTAGAAGGTCCTGTCTCAGAGGCAGAGACCAAGGTGGACAGGATGACATGTCCACTAGATCTGCATACCAGGTCCTGCGTGGCCACGCAGGCGCTATTAGAATCACCGATGCTTTCTCCTGTTTGATCCTGGCAATCAAACGAGGAAGCATCGGGAAGGGTGGAAACACATAAGCCATCCTGAAGGTCCAAGGTGCTGTCAAAGCATCTATCAGGACCGCTCCCGGGTCCCTGGATCTGGACCCGTAACAAGGAAGCTTGGCGTTCTGGCGAGACGCCATGAGATCCATATCTGGTTTGCCCCAACGGCGAAGTATTTGGGCAAAGACCTCCGGATGAAGTTCCCACTCCCCCGGATGAAAAGTCTGGCGACTTAGGAAATCCGCCTCCCAGTTCTCCACTCCTGGGATGTGGATCGCTGACAGGTGGCAAGAGTGAGACTCTGCCCAGCGAATTATCTTTGATACTTCCATCATCGCTAGGGAACTCCTTGTCCCTCCCTGATGGTTGATGTAAGCCACAGTCGTGATGTTGTCCGACTGAAACCTGATGAACCTCAGAGTTGCTAACTGAGGCCAAGCCAGAAGGGCATTGAGAACTGCTCTCAATTCCAGAATGTTTATTGGAAGGAGACTCTCCTCTTGAGTCCACGATCCCTGAGCCTTCAGGGAATTCCAGACAGCGCCCCAACCTAGTAGGCTAGCGTCTGTTGTTACAATTGTCCAGTCTGGCCTGCTGAAGGGCATCCCCCTGGACAGATGTGGCCGAGAAAGCCACCATAGAAGAGAATCTCTGGTCTCTTGATCCAGATTCAGCGTAGGGGACAAATCTGAGTAATCCCCATTCCACTGACTTAGCATGCACAATTGCAGCGGTCTGAGATGCAGGCGTGCAAAAGGAACTATGTCCATTGCCGCTACCATTAAGCCGATTACCTCCATGCATTGAGCCACTGACGGGTGTTGAATGGAATGAAGGACACGGCAAGCATTTAGAAGCTTTGTTAGCCTGTCCTCTGTCAGGTAAATTTTCATTTCTACAGAATCTATAAGAGTCCCCAAGAAGGGAACTCTTGTGAGTGGTAAAAGAGAACTCTTCTCCTCGTTCACTTTCCACCCATGCGACCTTAGAAATGCCAGTACTAACTCTGTATGAGACTTGGCAGTTTGGAAGCTTGACGCTTGTATCAGAATGTCGTCTAGGTACGGGGCTACCGAAATTCCTCGCGGTCTTAGTACCGCCAGAAGAGAGCCCAGAACCTTTGTAAAGATTCTTGGAGCCGTAGCCAACCCGAAGGGAAGAGCTACAAACTGGTAATGCCTGTCTAGGAAGGCAAACCTTAGATACCGGTAATGTTCTTTGTGAATCGGTATGTGAAGGTAAGCATCTTTTAAATCCACTGTGGTCATGTACTGACCTCTTTGGATCATGGGTAAGATTGTCCGAATAGTTTCCATTTTGAACGATGGAACTCTTAGGAATTTGTTTAGGATCTTTAAATCCAATATTGGTCTGAAGGTTCCCTCTTTTTTGGGAACCACAAACAGATTTGAGTAAAACCCTTGTCCGTGTTCCGACCGCGGAACTGGGTGGATCACTCCCATTAGTAAAAGGTCTTGTACACAGCGTAGAAACGCCTCTTTCTTTATCTGGTTTGTTGACAACCTTGAAAGGTGAAATCTCCCTTGTGGAGGAGAAGCTTTGAAGTCCAGAAGATATCCCTGAGATATGATCTCCAACGCCCAGGGATCCTGGACATCTCTTGCCCAAGCCTGGGCGAAGAGAGAGAGAGTCTGCCCCCCACTAGATCCGTTTCCGGATCGGGGGCCCTCACTTCATGCTGTCTTAGGGGCAGCAGCAGGTTTTCTGGCCTGCTTGCCCTTGTTCCAGGTCTGGTTAGGTTTCCAGTCTTGTCTGTAGCGAGCAACAGCTCCTTCCTGTTTTGGAGCAGAGGAAGTTGATGCTGCTCCTGCCTTGAAGTTACGAAAGGCACGAAAATTAGACTGTCTAGCCCTAGGTTTGGCTCTGTCTTGAGGCAGGGCATGGCCTTTACCTCCCGTAATATCAGCAATAATTTCTTTCAAACCGGGCCCGAATAAAGTCTGCCCCTTGAAAGGTATGTTAAGTAATTTAGATTTAGAAGTTACATCAGCTGACCAGGATTTTAGCCACAGCGCTCTGCGTGCCTGAATGGCGAATCCGGAATTCTTAGCCGTAAGTTTAGTTAAATGTACTACGGCATCAGAAATAAATGAATTAGCTAGCTTAAGGGTTTTAAGCTTGTGTGTAATCTCATCTAATGGCGCTGAGTCAAGGGTCTCTTCCAGAGACTCAAACCAAAATGCTGCCGCAGCCGTGACAGGCGCAATGCATGCAAGGGGTTGCAATATAAAACCTTGTTGAACAAACATTTTCTTAAGGTAACCCTCTAACTTTTTATCCATTGGATCTGAAAAGGCACAGCTATCCTCCACCGGGATAGTGGTACGCTTAGCTAAAGTAGAAACTGCTCCCTCCACCTTAGGGACCGTTTGCCATAAGTCCCGTGTGGTGGCGTCTATTGGAAACATTTTTCTGAATATAGGAGGGGGTGAGAAAGGCACACCGGGTCTATCCCACTCCTTAGTAACAATTTCAGTAAGTCTCTTAGGTATAGGAAAAACGTCAGTACTCGTCGGTACCGCAAAATATTTATCCAACCTACACATTTTCTCTGGGATTGCAACTGTGTTACAATCATTCAGAGCCGCTAACACCTCCCCTAGCAATACACGGAGGTTTTCCAGCTTAAACTTAAAATTTGAAATGTCTGAATCCAGTTTATTTGGATCAGATCCGTCACCCGCAGAATGAAGCTCTCCGTCCTCATGTTCTGCAAATTGTGACGCAGTATCAGACATGGCCCTAGCATTATCAGCGCACTCTGTTCTCACCCCAGAGTGATCTCGTTTACCCCTAAGTTCTGGCAATTTAGACAAAACTTCAGTCATAACATTAGCCATGTCTTGTAGAGTGATTTGTAATGGCCGCCCTGATGTACTTGGCGTTACAATATCACGCACCTCCTGAGCGGGAGATGCAGGTACTGACACGTGAGGCAAGTTAGTCGGCATAACTTCCCCCTCGCTGCCTGGTGAATGTTGCTTAACATGTACAGATTGACTTTTATTTAAAGTAGCATCAATGCAATTAGTACATAAATTTATATTGGGCTCCACCTTGGCTTTTGAACATATTGCACAAAGAGATTCCTCTGTGTCAGACATGTTTAACAAACTAGCAATTAGACTAGCAAGCTTGGAAATACTTTTCAACTAAATTTACAAGCAATATGCAAAACGTTACTGTGCCTTTAAGAAGCACAGAAAAACTGTCACGGTTGAATAACAATGAACCGGATTAGTTATAGAAACCAAATTTTCACAGTAAAAGCATAAATTTAGCAAAGGATTGCACACATTAGCAATGGATGATTAACCCTTAATATCAGAAAAAACGTATAACAATTGAAAATATAAGCGTTTTTATCACAGTCAAAGCACAGTCTCACAGGTCTGCTGTGAGTTATTACCTCCCTCAAAACTAGTTTTGAAGACCCCTGAGCTCTGTGGAGACGTCCTGGATCATGCAGGGAGAAAAAGGCAGACTGTGACTGAATTTCTGATGCGTAGTAAAAGCGCCAAAATAGGCCCCTCCCACTCACACTACAACAGTGAGGGAAGCTCAGTAAACTGTTTTAATTTAAAACAAACGACAGCCATGTGGAAAATAATGCCCAAAACAATTTTTCACCAAGTACCTCAGATAATTAAACGATTTAACATGCCAGCAAACGTTTAAAATCTAATTTATGAAATGTCATTAAAAGCCTGCTGCTAGTCGTTCACACTGCAAGTTAGGCTAAAAGTTATATGCATACAGTATTTTCCCAGTGAAGTGCCATTCCCCAGAAATACTTAAGTGTAAACATACATACATATCAGCCTGATACCAGTTGCTACTACTGCATTTAAGGCTGTACTTACATTATATCGGTATTAGCAGTATTTTCTCAGTCAATTCCATTCCTTAGAAAATAATATACTGCAACATACCTCTTTGCAGGTGAACCTGCCCGCTGTCCCCTGATCTGAAGTTACCTTACTCCTCAGAATGGCCGAGAACAGCAAATGGATCTTAGTTACGTCCGCTAAGATCATACAAGAAAAACTCAGGTAGATTCTTCTTCAAATTCTGCCTGAGAAGAAAAACAACACACTCCGGTGCCGTTTTAAAATAAACTTTTGATTGAAGATATAAAAACTAAGTTTAATCACCACAGTCCTCTCACACATCCTATCTATTAGTTGGGTGCAAGAGAATGACTGGGTGTGACGTAGAGGGGAGGAGCTATATAGCAGCTCTGCTTGGGTGAAAGGTGCCTTCCGTTTAGGTTTCCTGTCTTGTCCCTCCCTTATCATCCGTGTACTCTAGTTTTGGTATTGTATCCCACAAGGATGAAATCCGTGGACTCATCGTGTCTTTAAAAAGAAAAGAAAATGTATGCTTACCTGATAAATTTTGTTTCTTTTTAGACACGATGAGTCCACGGTCCGCCCTGTTCTTTGAGACAGGTTATTAATTTTTGTAAACTTCAGACACCTCTGCACCTTGGCTTTTCCTTTCTCTTCCTAACTTCGGTCGAATGACTGGAGTGGGAGGGAAGGGAGGGAGGAGCTATATATAGCAGCTCTGCTGTGGTGCTCTTTGCCTCCTCCTGCTGACCAGGAGGTGAATATCCCACAAGTAAGGATGAAACCCGTGGACTCATCGTGTCTAAAAAACAGAATTTATGTTTACCTGATAAATTACTTTCTCCAACGGTGTGTCCGGTCCACGGCGTCATCCTTACTTGTGGGATATTCTCTTCCCCAACAGGAAATGGCAAAGAGCCCAGCAAAGCTGGTCACATGATCCCTCCTAGGCTCCGCCTTTCCCAGTCATTCGACCGACGTAAAGGAGGAATATTTGCATAGGAGAAATCATATGATACCGTGGTGACTGTAGTTAGAGAAAATAAATCATCAGACCTGATTAAAAAACCAGGGCGGGCCGTGGACCGGACACACCGTTGGAGAAAGTAATTTATCAGGTAAACATAAATTCTGTTTTCTCCAACATAGGTGTGTCCGGTCCACGGCGTCATCCTTACTTGTGGGAACCAATACCAAAGCTTTAGGACACGGATGATGGGAGGGAGCAAATCAGGTCACCTAGATGGAAGGCACCGCGGCTTGCAAAACCTTTCTCCCAAAAATAGCCTCAGAAGAAGCAAAAGTATCAAATTTGTAAAATTTGGTAAAAGTGTGCAGTGAATACCAAGTCGCTGCCTTACATATCTGATCAACAGAAGCCTCGTTCTTGAAGGCCCATGTGGAAGCCACAGCCCTAGTGGAATGAGCTGTGATTCTTTCAGGAGGCTGCCGTCCGGCAGTCTCATAAGCCAATCTGATGATGCTTTTAAGCCAAAAAGAAAGAGAGGTAGAAGTTGCTTTTTGACCTCTCCTTTTACCAGAATAAACAACAAACAAGGAAGATGTTTGTCTGAAATCCTTTGTAGCCTCTAAATAGAACTTTAGAGCACGAACTACATCCAAATTGTGCAACAAACGTTCCTTCTTTGAAACTGGATTCGGACACAAAGAAGGCACAACTATCTCCTGGTTAATATTTTTGTTAGAAACAACTTTCGGAAGAAAACCAGGTTTAGTACGCAAAACCACCTTATCTGCATGGAACACCAGATAAGGAGGAGAAACTGCAGAGCAGATAACTCTGAAACTCTTCTTTCCAAGATAATAACTTAATATCTACGGAATGTAAGGGTTCAAACGGAACCCCTTGAAGAACTGAAAGAACTAAATTGAGACTCCAAGGAGGAGTCAAAGGTTTGTAAACAGGCTTGATTCTAACCAGAGCCTGAACGAAAGCCTGAACATCTGGCACAGCCGCCAGCTTCTTGTGAAGTAAAACAGATAAAGCAGAAATCTGTCCCTTCAAAGAACTTGCAGATAATCCTTTCTCCAAACCCTCTTGTAGAAAGGATAGAATCTTAGGAATTTTTACCCTGTTCCATGGGAATCCTTTCGATTCGCACCAACAGATATATTTTTTCCATACTTTATGGTAAATTTTTCTAGTTACAGGCTTTCTAGCCTGAATAAGAGTATCAATGACAGAATCTGAGAACCCACGCTTTGATAAAATCAAGCGTTCAATCTCCAAGCAGTCAGTTGGAGTGATGCCAGATTCGGATGTTCCAACGGACCTTGAACAAGAAGGTCCCGTCTCAAAGGTAGCTTCCATGGTGGAGCCGATGACATATTCACCAGGTCTGCATACCAAGTTCTGCGTGGCCACTCAGGAGCTATCAAGATCACCGAAGCCCTCTCCTGATTGATCCTGGCTACCAGCCTGGGAATGAGAGGAAACGGTGGGAACACATAAGCTAGGTTGAAGGTCCAGGGCGCTACTAGTGCATCTACTAGAGTCGCCTTGGGATCCCTGGATCTGGACCCGTAACAAGGAACCTTGAAGTTCTGACGAGACGCCATCAGATCCATGTCTGGAATGCCCCATAATTGAGTTATTTGGGCAAAGATTTCCGGATGGAGTTCCCACTCCCCCGGATGAAATGTCTGACGACTCAGAAAATCCGCTTCCCAATTTTCCACTCCTGGGATGTGGATTGCAGACAAGTGGCAGGAGTGAAGCTCCGCCCATTGAATTACTTTGGTCACTTCTTCCATCGCCAGGGAACTCCTTGTTCCCCCCTGATGGTTGATATATGCAACAGTCGTCATGTTGTCTGATTGAAACCTTATGAATTTGGCCTTTGCTAGTTGAGGCCAAGCCTTGAGAGCATTGAATATCGCTCTCAGTTCCAGAATGTTTATCGGGAGAAGAGATTCTTCCCGAGACCATAGACCCTGAGCTTTCAGGTGTTTCCAGACCGCGCCCCAGCCCACCAGGCTGGCGTCGGTCGTTACAATGACCCACTCTGGTCTTCTGAAGCTCATCCCTTGTGACAGGTTGTCCAGGGTCAGCCACCAACGGAGTGAATCTCTGGTCCTCTGATCTACTTGGATCGTCGGGGACAAATCTGTATAATCCCCATTCCACTGTCTGAGCATGCACAGTTGTAATGGTCTTAGATGAATTCGTGCAAAAGGAACTATGTCCATTGCCGCAACCATCAAACCTATTACTTCCATGCACTGCGCTATGGAAGGAAGAAGAACAGAATGAAGTACTTGACAAGAGCTTAGAAGTTTTGATTTTCTGGCTTCTGTCAGAAAAATCTTCATTTCCAAGGAGTCTATTATTGTTCCCAAGAAGGGAACTCTTGTTGACGGGAATAGAGAACTTTTTTCTACGTTCACTTTCCACCCGTGAGATCTGAGAAAGGCTAGGACAATGTCCGTATGAGCCTTTGCTTGTGGCAGAGACGACGCTTGAATCAGTATGTCGTCCAAGTAGGGTACTACTGCAATGCCCCTTGGTCTTAGCACCGCTAGAAGGGACCCTAGTACCTTTGTGAAAATTCTTGGAGCAGTGGCTAGTCCGAATGGGAGTGCCACAAACTGGTAATGCTTGTACAGAAAGGCGAATCTTAGGAACCGATGATGTTCCTTGTGGATAGGAATATGTAGATACGCATCCTTTAAATCCACCGTAGTCATGAATTGACCTTCCTGGATGGTAGGAAGAATTGTCCGAATGGTTTCCATCTTGAACGATGGGACCTTGAGAAATTTGTTTAGGATCTTGAGATCCAAAATTGGCCTGAATGTTCCCTCTTTTTTGGGAACTATGAACAGATTGGAGTAAAACCCCATCCCTTGTTCTCCTAATGGAACAGGATGAATCACTCCCATTTTTAACAGGTCTTCTACACAATGTAAGAATGCCTGTCTTTTTATTTGGTCTGAAGACAATTGAGACCTGTGGAACCTTCCCCTTGGAGGTAGTTCCTTGAATTCCAGGAGATAACCTTGAGAAACTATTTCTAGCGCCCAAGGATCCTGAACATCTCTTGCCCAAGCCTGAGCGAAGAGAGAGAGTCTGCCCCCCACCAGATCCGGTCCCGGATCGGGGGCCAGCGTCTCATGCTGTCTTAGTAGCGGTAGCGGGCTTCTTGGCCTGCTTACCCTTGTTCCAGCCTTGCATCGGTCTCCAGGCTGGCTTGGTTTGAGAAGAATTACCCTCTTGCTTAGAGGATGTAGAATTTGAGGCTGGTCCGTTTCTGCGAAAGGGACGAAAATTTGTTTTATTTTTAGCCTTAAAAGACCTATCCTGAGGAAGGGCGTGGCCCTTTCCCCCAGTGATGTCTGAAATAATCTCTTTCAAGTCAGGGCCAAACAGCGTTTTCCCCTTGAAAGGGATGTTAAGCAATCTGTTCTTGGAGGACACATCCGCTGACCAAGACTTCAGCCAAAGCGCTCTGCGCGCCACAATAGCAAAACCTGAATTTTTCGACGCTAATCTAGCTAACTGCAAAGTGGCGTCTAAGGTAAAAGAGTTAGCCAACTTAAGTGCTTGAACTCTGTCCATAACCTCCTCATAAGAAGATGCTTGATTGAGCGACTTTTCTAGTTCCTCGAACCAGAAACACGCTGCTGTAGTGACAGGAACAATGCATGAAATTGGTTGTAGAAGGTAACCTTGCTGAACAAACATCTTTTTAAGCAAACCCTCTAATTTTTTATCCATAGGATCTTTGAAAGCACAGCTATCTTCTATAGGGATAGTGGTGCGTTTGTTTAGAGTAGAAACCGCCCCCTCGACCTTGGGGACTGTCTGCCATAAGTCCTTCCTGGGGTCGACCATAGGAAATAATTTCTTAAATATAGGGGGAGGGACAAAAGGTATGCCGGGCCTTTCCCATTCTTTATTTACAATGTCCGCCACCCGCTTGGGTATAGGAAAAGCTTCGGGGGGCACCGGGACCTCTAAGAACCTGTCCATCTTACATAATTTCTCTGGAATGACCAAATTGTCACAATCATCCAGAGTAGATAACACCTCCTTAAGCAGAGCGCGGAGATGTTCCAATTTAAATTTAAATGTAATAACGTCAGGTTCAGCTTGTTGAGAAATTTTTCCTGAATCTGATATTTCTCCCTCAGACAAAACCTCCCTAGCCCCTTCAGACTGGTGTAAGGGCATGCCCCAGTGAAAAAGGTGTCCAATACAGTGCCTGTCCGTTTTTTTAACAAAATTGCCAAGATTAAAATAACTCTCCAAAGTTATAAACCATTAAATATGCTTATATAGTAATCGTTTTGGCCCAGAAAAATGTCTACCAGTCTTTAAAGCCCTTGTGAAGCCCTTTTATTCTTATATTGAAAATTAAGAAAATGGCTTACCGGATCCCATAGGGAAAATGACAGCTTCCAGCATTACCAAGTCTTGTTAGAAATGTGTCATACCTCAAGCAGCCAAAGTCTGCTCACTGTTTCCCCCAACTGAAGTTAATTCCTCTCAACAGTCCTGTGTGGAAACAGCCATCGATTTTAGTAACGGTTGCTAAAATCATTTTCCTCTTACAAACAGAAATCTTCATCTCTTTTCTGTTTCAGAGTAAATAGTACATACCAGCACTATTTTAAAATAACAAACTCTTGATTGAAGAATAAAAACTACATTTAAACACCAAAAAACTCTGAGCCATCTCCGTGGAGATGTTGCCTGTGCAACGGCAAAGAGAATGACTGGGGAAGGCGGAGCCTAGGAGGGATCATGTGACCAGCTTTGCTGGGCTCTTTGCCATTTCCTGTTGGGGAAGAGAATATCCCACAAGTAAGGATGACGCCGTGGACCGGACACACCTATGTTGGAGAAAGAAACAAATTTATCAGGTAAGCATAAATTTTCTTTTTTAAACTAAAAATTAAACTAAAATTAAACTAACTACCAATAAAATAAAACTAAACTACATATTAAAAAATTCTAACACTACTCTAAAAATGATAAAGTATCTAATTACAAAAAAAATACTAAATTACAAAAAATAACAAATTATCAAAAATAAAAAAGAATTAACCTAATCTAAAAAAAAAAAAACTAGCCTACAATAAACTACCAATGGCCCTTTAAAGGGCATTGCCCCAAAGATATCAGCTCTTTTTACCTGTAAAAATAATACAAACACCCCCCAACAGTAAAACCCACCACCCAACCAACCCCCCAAATAAAAAAACTATCTAAAATAACCTAAGTTAACCATTGCCCTGAAAAGGGGATTCAGCTATTTTACATTGCCCAAACCCTAATCTAAAAAAAAAAAAAAAACCCACCCAAAAAACCCTTAAAAAAACCCTAAAACTAACCCCCGACAATCCACTTACAGTTGTTGAAGTCCCGCTTGAAGGATCCATCCAGCCGGCGAATTCATCATCCATGCGGCAAGAAGTCTTCATCCAGGTGGCCTCTTCTATCTTTATCCAGCCGGCGAAGTCCTCAACCATGCGGCAAGAAATCGGAGAGGCCACCTGGATGAAGATTTCTTGCCGCTTGGATGAGGACTTCGCCGGCTGGATGGACACTTCAAGCCGGACTTCAACAACTGTAAATGGATCGTCGGGGGTTAGCGTTAGATTTTTATTTATTTTTTTAAGGGTTTTTTGGGTGCGTTTTTTTTTTTTTTTAGATTAGGGTTTGGGCAATGTAAAAGAGCTATATGCCCTTTTAAAAGGGCAATGCCCATACAAATGTCCTTTTCACGGCTATGGTTAGCTTAGGTTATTTTAGATAGTTTTTTTATTTTGTGGGGTTGGTTGGGTGGTGGGTTTTACTGTTGGGGGGTCTTTGTGTTTTTTTTTACAGGTAAAAGAGCCGATATCTTTGGGGCAATTCCCCAAAAAAGGCCCTTTTAAGGGCCATTGGTAGTTTATTGTAGGCTAGGGTTTTTATTTTTTTTTATTTTGGGTGGGCTTTTTTATTTAGCTAGGGCAATTAGATTAGGTGTAATTCTTTTTTTATTTTGGATAATTTTGTTTTTTATTTTGTGTAATGTATATTTTTAGGGAGTGTTTTATTTTTTGTAGCAAAAGAGATGTTTATCTCAGGGCAATGCCCTACAAAAGGCCCTTTTAAGGGCCCTCGGTAGTTTGGGGGTGTGGGTGTGTATAGTGTTAGGGGGGGTTTGTATTCTTTTTAAAGTAAAAGAGCTGTTTATCTCAGGGCAATGCCCTACAAAAGGCCCTTTTAAGGGCCCTTGGTAGTTTATTCTAGATTAGGCTTTTTTATTTTGGGGTGTTTTTTTTATTTTATTTTTAAGGGTATTAGAATAGGAATAATCTTTATTTTTTTGGGTAATTTAGTTAGTTTTGGTAATGGTAGTTTTTTTGTTTTTTTTTTGTAATAGTAGGTTTTGGTGTAAGGCAGGTTTTATTTCACAGGTAAGATTGTATTTATTTTAGCTAGGTAGTTAGTAAATAGTTACTAACTATTTACTAACTAGTCTACCTAGTTAAAATAAATACAAACTTACCTGTGAAATAAAAATAAAACCTAAACCAGCTCCAATGCAACTATTAAATTTAATTTATATCTATTTTAATCATTTTAAAGTTAGGGGGTGTTAGGGGTTGTTTAATTTAGGTTGTTGTGATGTGGGGGACTGGCGGTTTAGGGGTTAATAGGTTTATTTAGTTAATAATTGTTAGTTTAATTTAGATCCAATATTTTTTTTAATTATGTTAAAGTTAGGGGGTGTTAGGGTTACGTTAGGGTTAATAGTTTAATTTAGGTTGGTGCAATGTGGGGGGCTGGCGGTTTAGGGGTTAATAGGTCTATTTAGTGGTAGTGATGTGGGAGGCCAGAGGTTTAGCAGTTAATAGCTTTATTTAGGTGGCAGCGATATCGGGAGTGGCGGAATAGGGGTTAATAACTTTAAAATATAGTTGCAGAGATGTTGGGGTGCGGCGGAATAGGGGTTAATAACTTTAGTATAGTGGCAGCCATATCGGGAGCGGCAGATTAGGGGTTAACTGTAGGCAGGCGTCAGCGATGTCAGGGGCAGCAGATTAGGGTTGTTTAGACTCAGGGTTTAAGTTAGTTTAAGTTAGGGTGTTAGGTTTAAACTGTATTTTCTTTTTCCCCATAGACATCAATGGGGCTGCGTTACGAAGCTTTTGTTTCCGCGATTACAGGTGTTGGACTTTTTTTTTGCCGGCTCTCCCCATTGATTTATATAGGGAAAGCATGCACGAGCACGTCAAAACACTGCTGCTTTTGTGTGCAGTATGGAGCTCAACACAGCCATATGGCCCGCACAAGCTGTTTTTTTTTTTTAAACTTGTAATGGCAGCGCTATAGGGGGTTAAATAACGCCACTTTTGTGGCGCTCTTTACTTTCCCTATAGCGCTCAAAACTTGTAATCTATGTGTAATTTACTCCTATTATAAATTTTTCTTCGTTCTCTTGCTATTTTTATTTAAAAAGCAGGAATGTGGCCCATTTTTGGTTGAGAACCTGGTTTATGCTTGCTTATTGGTGGGTAAATGTAAGCCTCCAATAAGCAAGCACTATCCATGGTGCTGAACCTAAAATGGGCTGGCTGCTAAGATTTTCATTCCTGCTTTAAAATAAAAGATAGAAAGAGAACGAAAAAAAATTAATAGAAGTAAATTAGAAAGTTGATTAAAATTTAATGCTCTATCTGAATCATGAAAGAAAAAAAATGGGTTCAGTGTTCCTTTAAACATGTGAACTAACTGCCCTCTAGCTGTGAAAAACTGTGAAATGCATTCAGATAAGAGGCAGCCTCTAAGGGTTTAGAAATTAGCATATGCGCCTACCTAGGTTTAGTTTACAACTAAGAATACTAAGAGAACAAAGCAAATTTGGTGGTAAAAGTAAATTATAAAGTTTTTTTTAAATTATATGCCCGATCTGAATCATGAAAGTTTAATTTGGACTTTACTATCCCTTTAAGAAGTGATTAATAAACCAAATAATTAATACCATCTCAAAGGAAACAGAATGGAACAGTAATGGAAATTATTTGAAAGGCACAAGTGTGCTAAAGGAAGTTTCCCACCATGAAGTGGAACACAATACTTCAGCTGTGTTTGTTTCTAAGTTAAATAGATCTCCATTTGTTTTTTTAAATGCAAATGACCATTCAGTATTTGTCTTCCTGAGAGTGAATGGTAAACTAGATCAATTGCCTAAAGATATATAGCTGCACCTTACTGATGAGGCCCAAACAGACAGAAACGCACATCTGATGTTAGAAGTACCCTTTTATTTTCCACAGAATTGCTTGGTGTTTAGGGACTAGATAGTTCTTTTGGAAGGGCAGACTCATAGCCGTCAAAAAGCTTCCCTCTTTGAAAAGCACAAGGGGCCTAAAGGAGACTCCCTCCCTATGTAGGTACTTCGTCAAAGAACATTTTTCAGCTGCTTGCTCCCAGGTGAGGCCCACTATCTTTGTTTTACATAAAAATATATTTAAAAAGCATTTCAGCAAAAACAGAATTTATGTTTACCTGATAAATTACTTTCTCCAACGGTGTGTCCGGTCCACGGCGTCATCCTTACTTGTGGGATATTCTCTTCCCCAACAGGAAATGGCAAAGAGCCCAGCAAAGCTGGTCACATGATCCCTCCTAGGCTCCGCCTACCCCAGTCATTCGACCGACGTTAAGGAGGAATATTTGCATAGGAGAAACCATATGGTACCGTGGTGACTGTAGTTAAAGAAAATAAATTATCAGACCTGATTAAAAAAACCAGGGCGGGCCGTGGACCGGACACACCGTTGGAGAAAGTAATTTATCAGGTAAACATAAATTCTGTTTTCTCCAACATAGGTGTGTCCGGTCCACGGCGTCATCCTTACTTGTGGGAACCAATACCAAAGCTTTAGGACACGGATGAAGGGAGGGAGCAAATCAGGTCACCTAAATGGAAGGCACCACGGCTTGCAAAACCTTTCTCCCAAAAATAGCCTCAGAAGAAGCAAAAGTATCAAACTTGTAAAATTTGGTAAAAGTGTGCAGTGAAGACCAAGTCGCTGCCCTACATATCTGATCAACAGAAGCCTCGTTCTTGAAGGCCCATGTGGAAGCCACAGCCCTAGTGGAATGAGCTGTGATTCTTTCGGGAGGCTGCCGTCCGGCAGTCTCGTAAGCCAATCTGATGATGCTTTTAATCCAAAAAGAGAGAGAGGTAGAAGTTGCTTTTTGACCTCTCCTTTTACCGGAATAAACAACAAACAAGGAAGATGTTTGTCTAAAATCCTTTGTAGCATCTAAATAGAATTTTAGAGCGCGAACAACATCCAAATTGTGCAACAAACGTTCCTTCTTTGAAACTGGTTTCGGACACAGAGAAGGTACGATAATCTCCTGGTTAATGTTTTTGTTAGAAACAACTTTTGGAAGAAAACCAGGTTTAGTACGTAAAACCACCTTATCTGCATGGAACACCAGATAAGGAGGAGAACACTGCAGAGCAGATAATTCTGAAACTCTTCTAGCAGAAGAAATTGCCACTAAGAACAAAACTTTCCAAGATAATAACTTAATATCAACGGAATGCAAGGGTTCAAACGGAACCCCCTGAAGAACTGAAAGAACTAAATTGAGACTCCAAGGAGGAGTCAAAGGTTTGTAAACAGGCTTAATTCTAACCAGAGCCTGAACAAAGGCTTGAACATCTGGCACAGCGGCCAGCTTTTTGTGAAGTAACACAGACAAGGCAGAAATCTGTCCCTTCAGGGAACTTGCAGATAATCCTTTTTCCAATCCTTCTTGAAGGAAGGATAGAATCCTAGGAATCTTAACCTTGTCCCAAGGGAATCCTTTAGATTCACACCAACAGATATATTTTTTCCAAATTTTGTGGTAAATCTTTCTAGTTACAGGCTTTCTGGCCTGAACAAGAGTATCGATAACAGAATCTGAGAATCCTCGCTTCGATAAGATCAAGCGTTCAATCTCCAAGCAGTCAGCTGGAGTGAAACCAGATTCGGATGTTCGAACGGACCCTGAACAAGAAGGTCTCGTCTCAAAGGTAGCTTCCAAGGAGGAGCCGATGACATATTCACCAGATCTGCGTACCAAGTCCTGCGTGGCCACGCAGGAGCTATCAAGATCACCGACGCCCTCTCCTGATTGATCCTGGCTACCAGCCTGGGGATGAGAGGAAACGGCGGGAACACATAAGCTAGTTTGAAGGTCCAAGGTGCTACTAGTGCATCCACTAGAGCCGCCTTGGGATCCCTGGATCTGGACCCGTAGCAAGGAACTTTGAAGTTCTGACGAGAGGCCATCAGATCCATGTCTGGAATGCCCCACAGCTGAGTGACTTGGGCAAAGATTTCCGGATGGAGTTCCCACTCCCCCGGATGCAATGTCTGACGACTCAGAAAATCCGCTTCCCAATTTTCCACTCCTGGGATGTGGATAGCAGACAGGTGGCAGGAGTGAGACTCCGCCCATAGAATGATTTTGGTCACTTCTTCCATCGCCAGGGAACTCCTTGTTCCCCCCTGATGGTTGATGTACGCAACAGTTGTCATGTTGTCTGATTGAAACCGTATGAACTTGGCCCTCGCTAGCTGAGGCCAAGCCTTGAGAGCATTGAATATCGCTCTCAGTTCCAGAATATTTATCGGTAGAAGAGATTCTTCCTGAGACCAAAGACCCTGAGCTTTCAGGGAACCCCAGACCGCGCCCCAGCCCATCAGACTGGCGTCGGTCGTGACAATGACCCACTCTGGTCTGCGGAATGTCATCCCTCGTGACAGGTTGTCCAGGGACAGCCACCAACGGAGTGAGTCTCTGGTCCTCTGATTTACTTGTATCTTCGGAGACAAGTCTGTATAGTCCCCATTCCACTGACTGAGCATGCACAGTTGTAATGGTCTTAGATGAATGCGTGCAAAAGGAACTATGTCCATTGCCGCTACCATCAACCCGATCACTTCCATGCATTGAGCTATGGAAGGAAGAGGAACGGAATGGAGTATCCGACAAGAGTCTAGAAGTTTTGTTTTTCTGGCCTCTGTCAGAAAAATCCTCATTTCTAAGGAGTCTATTATTGTTCCCAAGAAGGGAACCCTTGTTGACGGAGATAGAGAACTCTTTTCCACGTTCACTTTCCATCCGTGAGATCTGAGAAAGGCCAGGACAATGTCCGTGTGAGCCTTTGCTTGAGGAAGGGACGACGCTTGAATCAGAATGTCGTCCAAGTAAGGTACTACAGCAATGCCCCTTGGTCTTAGCACAGCTAGAAGGGACCCTAGTACCTTTGTGAAAATCCTTGGAGCAGTGGCTAATCCGAAAGGAAGCGCCACGAACTGGTAATGTTTGTCCAGGAATGCGAACCTCAGGAACCGATGATGTTCCTTGTGGATAGGAATATGTAGATACGCATCCTTTAAATCCACCGTGGTCATGAATTGACCTTCCTGGATGGAAGGAAGAATAGTTCGAATGGTTTCCATCTTGAACGATGGAACCTTGAGAAACTTGTTTAAGATCTTGAGATCTAAGATTGGTCTGAACGTTCCCTCTTTTTTGGGAACTATAAACAGATTGGAGTAGAACCCCATCCCTTGTTCTCTTAATGGAACGGGATGAATCACTCCCATTTTTAACAGGTCTTCTACACAATGTAAGAATGCCTGTCTTTTTATGTGGTCTGAAGACAACTGAGACCTGTGGAACCTCCCCCTTGGGGGAAGTCCCTTGAATTCCAGAAGATAACCTTGGGAGACTATTTCTAGCGCCCAAGGATCCAGAACATCTCTTGCCCAAGCCTGAGCGAAGAGAGAGAGTCTGCCCCCCACCAGATCCGGTCCCGGATCGGGGGCCAACATTTCATGCTGTCTTGGTAGCAGTGGCAGGTTTCTTGGCCTGCTTTCCCTTGTTCCAGCCTTGCATTGGTCTCCAAGCTGGCTTGGCTTGAGAAGTATTACCCTCTTGCTTAGAGGACGTAGCACTTTGGGCTGGTCCGTTTCTACGAAAGGGACGAAAATTAGGTTTATTTTTTGCCTTGAAAGGCCGATCCTGAGGAAGGGCGTGGCCCTTACCCCCAGTGATATCCGAGATAATCTCTTTCAAGTCAGGGCCAAACAGCGTTTTCCCCTTGAAAGGAATGTTAAGTAGCTTGTTTTTGGAAGACGCATCAGCCGACCAAGATTTCAACCAAAGCGCTCTGCGCGCCACAATAGCAAACCCAGAATTCTTAGCCGCTAACCTAGCCAATTGCAAAGTGGCGTCTAGGGTGAAAGAATTAGCCAATTTGAGAGCATTGATTCTGTCCATAATCTCCTCATAAGGAGGAGAATCACTGTCGACCGCCTTTATCAGCTCATCGAACCAGAAACATGCGGCTGTAGCGACAGGGACAATGCATGAAATTGGTTGTAGAAGGTAACCCTGCTGAACAAACATCTTTTTAAGCAAACCTTCTAATTTTTTATCCATAGGATCTTTGAAAGCACAACTATCCTCTATGGGTATAGTGGTGCGTTTGTTTAAAGTGGAAACCGCTCCCTCGACCTTGGGGACTGTCTGCCATAAGTCCTTTCTGGGGTCGTCCATAGGAAACAATTTTTTAAATATGGGGGGAGGGACGAAAGGAATACCAGGCCTTTCCCATTCTTTATTAACAATGTCCGCCACCAACTTGGGTATAGGAAAAGCTTCTGGGAGCCCCGGCACCTCTAGGAACTTGTCCATTTTACATAGTTTCTCTGGGATGACCAACTTGTCACCATCATCCAGAGTGGATAATACCTCCTTAAGCAGAATGCGGAGATGTTCCAACTTAAATTTAAATGCAATCACATCAGGTTCAGCTTGTTGAGAAATGTTCCCTGAATCAGTAATTTCTCCCTCAGACAAAACCTCCCTGGCCCCATCAGACTGAGTTAGGGGCCCTTCAGAAATATTAATATCAGCGTCGTCATGCTCTTCAGTATCTAAAACAGAGCAGTCGCGCTTACGCTGATAAGTGTTCATTTTGGCTAAAATGTTTTTGACAGAATTATCCATTACAGCCGTTAATTGTTGCATAGTAAGGAGTATTGGCGCGCTAGATGTACTAGGGGCCTCCTGAGTGGGCAAGACTCGTGTAGACGAAGGAGGGAATGATGCAGTACCATGCTTACTCCCCTCACTTGAGGAATCATCTTGGGCATCATTGTCATTGTCACATAAATCGCATTTATTTAAATGAATAGGAATTCTGGCTTCCCCACATTCAGAACACAGGCTATCTGGTAGTTCAGACATGTTAAACAGGCATAAACTTGATAACAAGTACAAAAAACGTTTTAAAATTAAACCGTTACTGTCACTTTAAATTTTAAACTGAACACACTTTATTACTGCAAATGCGAAAAAACATGAAGGAATTGTTCAAAATTTACCAAATTTTCACCACAGTGTCTTAAAGCCTTAAAAGTATTGCACACCAAATTTGGAAGCTTTAACCCTTAAAATAACGGAACCGGAGCCGTTTTGAACTTTAACCCCTTTACAGTCCCTGGTATCTGCTTTGCTGAGACCCAACCAAGCCCCAAGGGGAATACGATACCAAATGACGCCTTCAGAAAGTCTTTTCTAAGTATCAGAGCTCCTCTCACATGCGACTGCATGCCATGCCTCTCAAAAACAAGTGCGCAACACCGGCGCGAAAATGAGGCTCTGCCTATGCTTTGGGAAAGCCCCTAAAGAATAAGGTGTCTAAAACAGTGCCTGCCGATATTATTATATCAAAATACCCAGATAAAATGATTCCTCAAGGCTAAATATGTGTTAATAATCAATCGATTTAGCCCAAAAAAAGTCTACAGTCTTAATAAGCCCTTTTTGAAGCCCTTATTTACAATCGTAATAAACATGGCTTACCGGATCCCAGAGGGAAAATGACAGCTTCCAGCATTACATCGTCTTGTTAGAATGTGTCATACCTCAAGCAGCAAGAGACTGCTCACTGTTCCCCCAACTGAAGTTAATTGCTCTCAACAGTCCTGTGTGGAACAGCCATGGATTTTAGTGACGGTTGCTAAAATCATTTTCCTCATACAAACAGAAATCTTCATCTCTTTTCTGTTTCTGAGTAAATAGTACATACCAGCACTATTTCAAAATAACAAACTCTTGATTGAATAATAAAAACTACAGTTAAACACTAAAAAACTCTAAGCCATCTCCGTGGAGATGTTGCCTGTACAACGGCAAAGAGAATGACTAGGGTAGGCGGAGCCTAGGAGGGATCATGTGACCAGCTTTGCTGGGCTCTTTGCCATTTCCTGTTGGGGAAGAGAATATCCCACAAGTAAGGATGACGCCGTGGACCGGACACACCTATGTTGGAGAAAACAGAATTTATGTTTACCTGATAAATTACTTTCTCCAACGGTGTGTCCGGTCCACGGCGTCATCCTTACTTGTGGGATATTCTCTTCCCCAACAGGAAATGGCAAGGAGCCCAGCAAAGCTGGTCACATGATCCCTCCTAGGCTCCGCCTACCCCAGTCATTCGACCGACGTAAAGGAGGAATATTTGCATAGGAGAAACCATATGATACCGTGGTGACTGTAGTTAAAGAAAATAAATTATCAGACCTGATTAAAAAACCAGGGCGGGCCGTGGACCGGACACACCGTTGGAGAAAGTAATTTATCAGGTAAACATAAATTCTGTTTTCTCCAACATAGGTGTGTCCGGTCCACGGCGTCATCCTTACTTGTGGGAACCAATACCAAAGCTTTAGGACACGGATGAAGGGAGGGAGCAAATCAGGTCACCTAAATGGAAGGCACCACGGCTTGCAAAACCTTTCTCCCAAAAATAGCCTCAGAAGAAGCAAAAGTATCAAACTTGTAAAATTTGGTAAAAGTGTGCAGTGAAGACCAAGTCGCTGCCCAACATATCTGATCAACAGAAGCCTCGTTCTTGAAGGCCCATGTGGAAGCCACAGCCCTAGTGGAATGAGCTGTGATTCTTTCAGGAGGCTGCCGTCCGGCAGTCTCATAAGCCAATCTGATGATGCTTTTAATCCAAAAAGAGAGAGAGGTAGAAGTTGCTTTTTGACCTCTCCTTTTACCAGAGTAAACAACAAACAAGGAAGATGTTTGTCTAAAATCCTTTGTAGCATCTAAATAGAATTTTAGAGCGCGAACAACGTCCAAATTGTGCAACAAACGTTCCTTCTTTGAAACTGGATTCGGACACAAAGAAGGCACGACTATCTCCTGGTTAATGTTTTTGTTAGAAACAACTTTCGGAAGAAAACCAGGTTTAGTACGTAAAACCACCTTATCTGCATGGAACACCAGATAAGGAGGAGAACACTGCAGAGCAGATAATTCTGAAACTCTTCTAGCAGAAGAAATTGCAACCAAAAACAAAACTTTCCAAGATAATAACTTAATATCAACGGAATGTAAGGGTTCAAACGGAACCCCCTGAAGAACTGAAAGAACTAAGTTGAGACTCCAAGGAGGAGTCAAAGGTTTGTAAACAGGCTTGATTCTAACCAGAGCCTGAACAAAGGCTTGAACATCTGGCACAGCTGCCAACTTTTTGTGAAGTAACACAGACAAGGCAGAAATCTGTCCCTTCAAGGAACTTGCAGATAATCCTTTCTCCAATCCTTCTTGAAGAAAGGATAGAATCTTAGGAATTTTTACCTTGTCCCAAGGGAATCCTTTAGATTCACACCAACAGATATATTTTTTCCATATTTTGTGGTAAATTTTTCTGGTTACAGGCTTTCTGGCCTGAACAAGAGTATCAATAACAGAATCTGAGAACCCTCGCTTTGATAAGATCAAGCGTTCAATCTCCAAGCAGTCAGTTGGAGTGAGACCAGATTCGGATGTTCGAACGGACCTTGAACAAGAAGGTCTCGTCTCAAAGGTAGCTTCCATGGTGGAGCCGATGACATATTCACCAGATCTGCATACCAAGTCCTGCGTGGCCACGCAGGAGCTATCAAGATCACCGATGCCCTCTCCTGATTGATCCTGGCTACCAGCCTGGGGATGAGAGGAAACGGCGGGAATACATAAGCTAGTTTGAAGGTCCAAGGTGCTACTAGTGCATCTACTAGAGTCGCCTTGGGATCCCTGGATCTGGACCCGTAGCAAGGAACCTTGAAGTTCTGACGAGAGGCCATCAGATCCATGTCTGGAATGCCCCACAGTTGAGTAATTTGGGCAAAGATTTCCGGATGGAGTTCCCACTCCCCCGGATGTAATGTCTGACGACTCAGAAAATCCGCTTCCCAATTTTCCACTCCTGGGATGTGGATTGCAGACAGGTGGCAGGAGTGAGTCTCCGCCCATTGAATGATTTTGGTCACTTCTTCCATCGCCAGGGAACTCCTTGTTCCCCCCTGATGGTTGATGTACGCAACAGTCGTCATGTTCTCTGATTGAAACCGTATGAACTTGGCCTTTGCAAGTTGAGGCCAAGCCTTGAGAGCATTGAGTATCGCTCTCAGTTCCAGAATATTTATCGGTAGAAGAGATTCTTCCCGAGACCAAAGACCCTGAGCTTTCAGGGGTCCCCAGACCGCGCCCCAGCCCATCAGACTGGCGTCGGTCGTGACAATGACCCACTCTGGCCTGCGGAAGTTCATCCCTTGTGACAGGTTGTCCAGGGACAGCCACCAACGGAGTGAATCTCTGGTCCTCTGATTTACTTGTATCGTCGGAGACAAGTAGGGCTGCAACTAACGATTATTTTCATAATCGATTAATCGGCCGATTATTTTTTCGATTAATCGACTAATCGGATAAAAAGAGACTCAATAATAGTTTTCTATGTTTTAAATAAAATCCACATAATGAGTGTTAAAAATATAAACTTCAGATTAAAACTTTACATTAACACAACTGTTTCTTCAATTTTTAAGCAGCAGAGCACAGTTTTATAATTAAACAAAACAAAACCACAAACTGTTTGAAAAGAGGTAGAGCTAGAAAGAGTTAGGCTATCACTGTTAATAACATTCTGTTATTCACTCTTTCAGAAACTTTGCATTGAAATGCAAAAATCTCAACATGTCCACATGCTTCTGGCTAAGGCTGGTTCTCTGTTTGCAGGTATATTTCCTGCAGCAGAGAAAAGGCAGTTGAGATGTATAAGTAGGGCTTTGCCAATTTCACCAAAGTGGGATATTTATCTTTGTTAGCTCTTCACCAATGCTAAGTGTTTTCTACCTTGGCAAGGGGCCTCTCAATAAAGTAACCCTTGACTTCATTCTAACATAAAAATATCTTGAATATCTATATGCAATGGTAAATAACCAGCTATAAGGTTAGGGGAAATATCTAGTCCGCTCTAAAAGTAACGGATATATACTTATAAAGGTTGAATCTGGTACATATCACGGTTTATTAAAAATATAAAAAAACAAAATCAAAAGCACTAAGGACTGTATATCAATAACAGGACAAAGCCTTACACATTTATTTATACAGTACATATAATCAGCAATAGCAAGCAATACGCTAATAATTGTGCAAACAGATAATAGTGCACATCAATTTAAATAACTCCCATCAATCTAGGGGCTAGGTGTAAACAACAAGCTCAGCACTATATCATGAAAAGCATAGTTCCAAATCACCAGATTTAATAGAAACAATCCAAATGATGACTATTATATCTGGGTTGCACATAAGCCAGGGGTAGTTGTAAACGTATACTGTCCTGAAAAGTGAAAAGTAGACGTCTGTAGACATCCTTTAGGCTAAGGACCTAACCATAAATCACAATACCATGTGCAGGAGTTCATTGGAGTGAAGCACCTGGTGTTGTGCACAGACCAACTAATTGCAAACCAACTAATCGATTAATCGATTATGAGATTCGTTGACAACTATTTTCATAATCGATTATTATCGATTATGACGATTAGTTGTTGCAGCTCTAGAGACAAGTCTGTATAGTCCCCATTCCACTGACGGAGCATGCACAGTTGTAATGGTCTTAGATGAATGCGCGCAAAAGGAACTATGTCCATTGCCGTTACCATCAAACCTATTACTTCCATGCACTGCGCTATGGAAGGAAGAGGAACGGAATGAAGTATTTGACAAGAGTTTAGAAGTTTTGTTTTTCTGGCCTCTGTCAGAAAAATCCTCATTTCTAAGGAGTCTATTATTGTTCCCAAGAAGGGAACCCTTGTTGACGGAGATAGAGAACTCTTTTCTACGTTCACTTTCCATCCGTGAGATCTGAGAAAGGCCAGGACTATGTCCGTGTGAGCCTTTGCTTGAGGAAGGGACGACGCTTGAATCAGAATGTCGTCCAAGTAAGGTACTACTGCAATGCCCCTTGGTCTTAGCACCGCTAGAAGGGACCCTAGTACCTTTGTGAAAATCCTTGGAGCAGTGGCTAATCCGAAAGGAAGTGCCACGAACTGGTAATGCTTGTCCAGGAATGCGAACCTTAGGAACCGATGATGTTCCTTGTGGATAGGAATATGTAGATACGCATCCTTTAAATCCACCGTGGTCATGAATTGACCTTCCTGGATGGAAGGAAGAATTGTTCGAATGGTTTCCATTTTGAACGATGGAACCTTGAGAAACTTGTTTAGGATCTTGAGATCTAAGATTGGTCTGAACGTTCCCTCTTTTTTGGGAACTACGAACAGATTGGAGTAGAACCCCATCCCTTGTTCCCCTAATGGAACAGGATGAATCACTCCCATTTTTAACAGGTCTTCTACACAATGTAAGAATGCCTGTTTTTTTATGTGGTCTGAAGACAATTGAGACCTGTGGAACCTCCCCCTTGGGGGAAGCCCTTTGAATTCCAGAAGATAACCTTGGGAGACTATTTCTAGTGCCCAAGGATCCAGAACATCTCTTGCCCAAGCCTGAGCGAAGAGAGAGAGTCTGCCCCCCACCAGATCCGGTCCCGGATCGGGGGCCAACAGTTCATGCTGTCTTGGTAGCAGTGGCAGGTTTCTTGGCCTGCTTTCCCTTGTTCCAGCCTTGCATTGGTCTCCAGGCTGGCTTGGCTTGAGAAGTATTACCCTCTTGCTTAGAGGACGTAGCACTTGGGGCTGGTCCGTTTTTACGAAAGGGACGAAAATTAGGTTTATTTTTGGCCTTGAAAGACCTATCCTGAGGGTGTGGCCCTTACCCCCAGTGATATCAGAGATAATCTCTTTCAAGTCAGGGCCAAACAGCGTTTTCCCCTTGAAAGGAATGTTAAGCAATTTGTTCTTGGAAGACGCATCCGCTGACCAAGATTTCAACCAAAGCGCTCTGCGCGCCACAATAGCAAACCCAGAATTTTTCGCCGCTAATCTAGCCAATTGCAAAGTGGCGTCTAGGGTGAAAGAATTAGCCAATTTGAGAGCACGGATTCTGTCCATAATCTCCTCATAAGGAGGGGAATCACTAGTGATCGCCTTTTCTAGCTCATCGAACCAGAAACACGCGGCTGTAGTGACAGGAACAATGCATGAAATTGGTTGTAGAAGGTAACCTTGCTGAACAAACATCTTTTTAAGCAAACCTTCTAATTTTTTATCCATAGGATCTTTGAAAGCACAACTATCTTCTATGGGTATAGTGGTGCGTTTGTTTAAAGTAGAAACCGCCCCCTCGACCTTGGGGACTGTCTGCCATAAGTCCTTTCTGGGGTCGACCATAGGAAACAATTTTTTAAATATGGGGGGAGGGACGAAAGGTATACCGGGCCTTTCCCATTCTTTATTTACAATGTCCGCCACCCGCTTGGGTATAGGAAAAGCTTCTGGGGGCCCCGGGACCTCTAGGAACTTGTCCATTTTACATAGTTTCTCTGGGATGATCAAATTCTCACAATCATCCAGAGTGGATAACACCTCCTTAAGCAGAGCGCGGAGATGTTCCAACTTAAATTTAAATGTAATCACATCAGGTTCAGCTTGTTGAGAAATTTTCCCTGAATCTGAAATTTCTCCCTCAGACAAAACCTCCCTGGCCCCCTCAGACTGGTGTAGGGGCCCTTCAGAAACAATATCATCAGCGTCCTCATGCACTTCAGTATTATCTAAAACAGAGCAGTCGCGCTTACGCTGATAAGTGGGCATTTTGGCTAAAATGTTTTTGATAGAATTATCCATTACAGCCGTTAATTGTTGCATAGTAAGGAGTATTGGCGCGCTAGATGTACTAGGGGCCTCCTGAGTGGGCAAGACTGGTGTAGACGAAGGAGGGGATGATGCAGTACCATGCTTACTCCCCTCACTTGAGGAATCATCTTGGGCATCATTTTCTCTAAATTTTGTGTCACATAAATCACATCTATTTAAATGAGAAGGAACCTTGGCTTCCCCACATTCAGAACACAGTCTATCTGGTAGTTCAGACATGTTAAACAGGCATAAACTTGATAACAAAGTACAAAAAACGTTTTAAAATTAAACCGTTACTGTCACTTTAAATTTTAAACTGAACACACTTTATTACTGCAAATGCGAAAAAACATGAAGGAATTGCTCAAAATTCACCAAAATTTCACCACAGTGTCTTAAAGCCTTAAAAGTATTGCACACCAAATTTGGAAGCTTTAACCCTTAAAATAACGGAACCGGAGCCGTTTTTATCTTTAACCCCTTTACAGTCCATGGTATCTGCTTTGCTGAGACCCAACCAAGCCCAAAGGGGGATACGATACCAAATGACGCCTTCAGAAAGTCTTTTCTATGTATCAGAGCTCCTCACACATGCGACTGCATGTCATGCTTCTCAAAAACAAGTGCGCAATACCGGCGCGAAAATGAGACTCTGCCTATGATAAGGGAAAGCCCCTAGAGAATAAGGTGTCCCAAACAGTGCCTGCCGATATTATTTTACAAAATACCCAGATTAAAATGATTCCTCAAGGCTAAATATGTTTATTATATGAATCGATTTAGCCCAGAAAATGTCTACAGTCTTAAAAAGCCCTTGTGAAGCCCTTATTTATTGTCTGTAATAAAAATGGCTTACCGGATCCCATAGGGAAAATGACAGCTTCCAGCATTACATCGTCTTGTTAGAATGTGTCATACCTCAAGCAGTAAAATTCTGCTCACTGTTCCCTCAACTGAAGTTAATTCCTCTCAACAGTCTTTAGTAACGGTTGCTAAAATCATTTTCCTCTTACAAACAGAAATCTTCATCTCTTTTCTGTTTCAGAGTAAATAGTACATACCAGCACTATTTTAAAATAACAAACTCTTGATTGAATAATAAAAACTACAGTTAAACACTAAAAAACTCTAAGCCATCTCCGTGGAGATGTTGCCTGTACAACGGCAAAGAGAATGACTGGGGTAGGCGGAGCCTAGGAGGGATCATGTGACCAGCTTTGCTGGGCTCTTTGCCATTTCCTGTTGGGGAAGAGAATATCCCACAAGTAAGGATGACGCCGTGGACCGGACACACCTATGTTGGAGAAATTAATATTCTGTCCCTGGTATCTGGGGTGCTTTGCCATTAGTTATCAACTAGCAAAAACATAAATAAATAAAATAATCTAAAACTCTAAAACAGGTAATGTTGCCATGGAAGCATTTGAAAAACAAATATGCCATTTTTATAAATGATACTGTTACCTATAGTATACTCACTCTGAAAGTAAGAAACTAATGCTGACCGTGGTCTGCTTAGCAGGGTCTGATGCAAAGGAGTCCTCACCACAGGTTGCATGATAAGACCTCTGTAGAATTGCAAGACAAATCGATTTTACAGAAACTTCAGAGGAAAATGAATTTATATTTTTTCCAAATCAATTGTAAACTATATATTAATTAACAAAACAAACTCTTGTTTTACATGCAGAAATATTGTAAAACACTTGACATTACTCCAAATGATGCTAAATGTCATTAAATGCCATGTATCTATCTTGTTTCAAATGAATATTTACACGTTTGTGACTTGTGACATTTGAAATCATGCAAATACAGGTTAAAAAGGAAATTTATGCTTACCTGATAAATTTATTTCTTTTACGATGTACCGAGTCCACGGGTTTCATCCTTACTTGTGGGATATAATCCTCTTGTTAACAGGAAGTGGCAAAGAGCACCACAGCAGAGCTGCTATATAGCTCCTCCCTTAACTCCTCCCCCCAGTCATTCGACCGAAGGTATAGGATGAGAAAGGGAAAAACTAAAAAGGTGCAGAGGTGACTGAAGTTTAGAGAAAATAAATCCTGTCTCAATGAACAGGGTGGGCCGTGGACTTGGTACATCGTAAAAGAAATAAATTTATCAGGTAAACATAAATTTCCTTTTCTTTTACAAGATGTACCGAGTCCACGGTTTTCATCCTTACTTGTGGGAACCAATACCAAAGCTGTAGGACACGGATGAAAGGGAGGGCCAAGACAGGAACCTAAACGGAAGGCACCACTGCTTGAAGAACCTTTCTCCCAAAAATAGCTTCAGATGAAGCAAAAGTATCAAATTTGTAGAACTTTGAAAAAGTGTGAAGGGAAGACCAAGTCGCAGCCTTACAAATCTGCTCAACAGAGGCATCGTTTTTGAAAGCCCATGTGGAAGCCAAAGCCCTAGTGGAATGAGCCGTAATCCTTTCAGGAGGCTGCTGTCCAGCAGTCTCATATGCCAGACGGATAATGCTTTTTAAGCCAAAAAGAGAGAGAGGTAGCCATAGCTTTATGACCTCTTCTTCTTCCAGAATAAACTACAAAGAGAGAAGATGTTTGATGAAATTCCATGGTTGCTTGTAAGTAAAATTTTAAAGTACGGACCACGTCCAGATTATGCAACAGACGTTCCTTCTTAGAGGAAGGATTAGGACACAAGGAAGGAACCACAATTTCTTGATTAATATTCTTATTTGAAACGACCTTTGTAAGGAATCCAGGGTTAGTACGCAAAACCACCTTATCAGAATGGAATATAAGATAAGGTGAATCACATTGTAACGCAGAAAGCTCAGAAACTCAGCGAGCAGAAGAGATAGCAACAAGGAACAAAACTTTCCAAGATAACAGTTTAACATCTATGGAATGCATGGGTTCAAACGGAACCCCTTGAAGAACATTAAGAACTAAATTTAAACTCCATGGCGGAGCAATAGGTTTAAACACAGGCTTGATTCTGATTAAAGCCTGACAAAAAGCCTGAATGTCCGGAACATCTGCCAGACGCTTATGAAGTAAAATTGACAAAAGCAGAAATTTGTCCCTTTAAGGAACTAGCTGATAATCCTTTCTCCAATCCTTCTTGGAGAAAAAATAAAATCCTTGGAATCCTAACCTTACTCCATGAGTAGCCCTTGGATTCGCACCAATAAAGATATTTACGCCATATCTTATGGTAAATTTTTCTAGTGACCGGCTTGCGAGCCTGGATCAGAGTGTCAGAGCCTTCAGGGAATTCCAGACTGCACCCCAGCCCAGGAGGCTGGCGTCTGTCATTACTATCTCCCAAGATGGCCTGCGAAAGCACATCTCCTGGGACAGATGGTCTAGTGACAACCACCACTGAAGAGAATCTCTGGTCTCCTGGTCCAGAATTATTTGAGGAGACAAATTCGCATAATCCCCATTCCACTGCCTGAGCATGCACAGTTGTAGTGGTCTGAGATGAAAGCGAGCAAATGGAATGATATCCATTGCTGCTACCATTAGACCGATAACTTTAATACACTGCGCCACTGTTGGCTGGTGAAGGGACTGCAGAATTCGGCAAGTATTTAGAATATTTGATTTTCTGACCTCTGTCAGAAATATTTTCATGTTTACTGAGTCTATTAAAGTTCCTAGGAATGGAACTCTTGTTTGAGGGACTAGTGAACTCTTTTCCACGTTCACTTTCCAACCGTGAGTTCTTAGAAATGACAACACGATGTCAGTGTGTGATTTGGACAGATGATAGGTTGACGCCTGGATCAAGATATCGTCCAGATAGGACGCCACTGCTATACCTCGCGGCCTGAGAACCGCTAGAAGGGACCATAGAACCTTTGTGAAGATCCTGGGAGCCGTGGCCAACCCGAAGGGAAGAGCCACAAACTGATAATGTTTGTCCTGGAAGCCAAATCTCAGGGACTGATGATGATCCTTGTGGATAGGAATGTGAAGGTACGTGTCCTTCAGGTCCACAGTGGTCATATATTGACCTTCCTGAATCATTGGTAAGATCGTACGAATGGTCTCCATCTTGAACGATGGGACTCTGACAAACTTGTTTAGACCTTTGAGGTCTAAAATTGGTCTGAAGGTCCCCTCTTTTTTGGGAACCACAAAGAGATTTGAGTAGAACCCCTGCCCCTGTTTCAACTTTGGAACTGGGCAAATTACACCCATTGTGTAGAGGTCTATTACACAGCGTAAGAACGCCTTTCTTTTTGTCTGGTCTACAGACAAACGTGAAAGATGAAATCTCCCCCTGGGGAGACAATCTTTGAATTCCAGCTGGTACCCCTGGGACACAATCTCTAATGCCCAGGGATCCTGTACGTCCCTTGCCCAAGCCTGAGCAAAGAAAGAGAGTCTGCCCCCTACCAGATCCGGTCCCGGATCGGGGGCTGCCCCTTCATGCTGTCTTGGTAGCAGCAGCTGGCTTCTTGGTTTGTTTACCTTTATTCCAGGCCTGGTAAGGTCTCCAGACCGACTTGGATTGAGCAAAGTTCACTTCCTGCTTAGCAGAGGAACCGGGAGCCGAGGAAACTCCTCTAAAATTTTGAAAGGAACGAAAAACATAATTTATGTAAGAACTTACCTGATAAATTCATTTCTTTCATATTAGCAAGAGTCCATGAGCTAGTGACGTATGGGATATACATTCCTACCAGGAGGGGCAAAGTTTCCCAAACCTCAAAATGCCTATAAATACACCCCTCACCACACCCACAAATCAGTTTAACGAATAGCCAAGAAGTGGGGTGATGAGAAAAAAGTGCGAAAGCATTAAAAACAAGGAATTGGAATAATTGTGCTTTATACAAAAAAATCATAACCACCACAAAAAAGGGTGGGCCTCATGGACTCTTGCTAATATGAAAGAAATGAATTTATCAGGTAAGTTCTTACATAAATTATGTTTTCTTTCATGTAATTAGCAAGAGTCCATGAGCTAGTGATGTATGGGATAATGACTACCCAAGATGTGGATCTTCCACGCAAGAGTCACTAGAGAGGGAGGGATAAAATAAAGACAGCCAATTCCGCTGAAAAATAATCCACACCCAAAATAAAGTTTAAATCTTATAATGAAGAAAACTGAAATTATAAGCAGAAGAATCAAACTGAAACAGCTGCCTGAAGTATTTTTTCTACCAAAAACTGCTTCAGAAGAAGAATACACATCAAAAATGGTAGAATTTAGTAAGAGTATGCAAAGAAGACCAAGTTGCCGCTTTGCAAATCTGAACAATCAAAGCTTCATTCCTAAACGCCCAGGAAGTAGAAACTGACCTAGTAGAATGAGCTGTAATCCTTTGAGGCGGAGATTTACCCGACTCGACATAAGCATGATGAATTAAAGATTTCAACCAAGATGCCAAAGAAATGGCAGAGGCCTTCTGACCTTTCCTAGAACCGGAAAAGATAACAAATAGACTAGAAGTCTTTCGGAAATTCTTAGTAGCTTCAACATAACATTTCAAAGCTCTAACAACATCCAAAGAATGCAATGATCTCTCCTTAGAATTCTTAGGATTAGGACATAATGAAGGAACCACAATTTCTCTACTAATGTTGTTAGAATTCACAACCTTAGGTAAAAATTAAAAAGAAGTTCGCAACACCGCCTTATCCTGATGAAAAATCAGAAAAGGAGACTCACAAGAAAAGAGCAGATAATTCAGAAACTCTTCTAGCAGAAGAGATGGCCAAAAGAAACAAAACTTTCCAAGAAAGTAATTTAATGTCCAGTGAATGCATAGGTTCAAACGGAGGAGTTTGAAGAGCCCCAAGAACCAAATTCAAACTCCAAAGAGGAGAAAATTGACTTAATAACAGATTTTATAAGAAACAAAGCTTGTATAAAACAATGAATATCAGGAAGAATAGCAATCCTTCTGTGAAAAAGAACAGAAAGAGCAGAGATTTGTCCTTTCAAGGAACTTGCAGACAAACCTTTATCCAAACCATCCTGAAGAAACTGTAAAATTCTCGGAATTCTAAAAGAATGCCAGGAAAAATGATGAGAAAGAAACCAAGAAAACATAATTTATGCTTACCTGATAAATTCCTTTCTCCTGTAGTGTAGTCAGTCCACGGGTCATCCATTACTTATGGGATATTAACTCCTCCCCAACAGGAAGTGCAAGAGGATCACCCAAGCAGAGCTGCTATATAGCTCCTCCCCTCTACGTCACACCCAGTCATTCGACCGAAAACCAAACGAGAAAGGAGGAACCATAGGGTGCAGTGGTGACTGGAGTATAATTTAAAAATTTAGACCCGCCATAAAAAACAGGGCGGGCCGTGGACTGACTACACTACAGGAGAAAGGAATTTATCAGGTAAGCATAAATTATGTTTTCTCCTGTTAAGTGTAGTCAGTCCACGGGTCATCCATTACTTATGGGATACCAATACCAAAGCTAAAGTACACGGATGACGGGAGGGACAGGCAGGATCTTTATACGGAAGGGACCACTGCCTGAAGAACCTTTCTCCCAAAAACAGCCTCCGAAGAAGCAAAAGTGTCAAATTTGTAAAATTTGGAAAAAGTATGAAGAGAAGACCAAGTTGCAGCCTTGCAAATCTGTTCAACAGAGGCCTCATTCTTAAAGGCCCAAGTGGAAGCCACAGCTCTAGTAGAATGAGCTGTAATACTTTCAGGAGGTTGCTGTCCAGCAGTCTCATAGGCTAAACGTATTATGCTACGAAGCCAAAAGGATAGAGAGGTAGCAGATGCTTTTTGACCTCTCCTCTGTCCAGAATAAACGACAAACAGGGAAGAAGTTTGGCGAAAATCTTTAGTTGCCTGTAAATAAAATTTCAGAGCACGGACTACGTCTAGATTGTGCAGAAGTCGTTCCTTCTTTGAAGAAGGGTTAGGGCACAATGATGGAACCAAAATCTCTTGATTGATATTCTTGTTAGTAACTACCTTAGGTAAGAACCCAGGTTTAGTACGCAGAACTACCTTATCTGAATGAAAAATCAGATAAGGAGAATCACAATGTAAGGCTGATAACTCAAAGACTCTACGAGCCGAGGAAATAGCCATTAAAAACAGAACTTTCCAAGATAACAGCTTGATATCAATGGAATGAAGGGGTTCAAACGGAACACCCTGTAAAACGTTAAGAACTAAATTTAAGCTCCACGGTGGAGCTACAGTCTTAAACACAGGCTTAATCCTAGCCAAAGCCTGACAAAAAGCCTGAACGTCTGGAACTTCTGACAGACGTTTGTGTAAAAGGATGGACAGAGCTGAAATCTGTCCCTTTAAAGAACTTGCAGATAAACCCTTTTCTAAACCTTCTTGTAGAAAAGACAATATCCTAGGAATCCTAACCTTACTCCATGAGTAGTTCTTGGATTCGCACCAGTGTAAGTATTTACGCCATATCTTATGGTAAATTTTCCTGGTAACAGGTTTCCTAGCCTGTATTAAGGTATCAATTACTGACTCCGAAAATCCACGCTTTGATAAAATCAAGCGTTCAATTTCCATGCAGTCAGCTTCAGAGAAATTAGATTTTGATGTTTGAAAGGACCCTGAATTAGAAGGTCCTGTCTCAGAGGCAGAGACCAAGGTGGACAGGATGACATGTCCACTAGATCTGCATACCAGGTCCTGCGTGGACACGCAGGCGCTATTAGAATCACCGATGCTTTCTCCTGTTTGATCCTGGCAATCAAACGAGGAAGCATCGGGAAGGGTGGAAACACATAAGCCATCCTGAAGGTCCAAGGTGCTGTCAAGGCATCTATCAGGACCGCTCCCGGGTCCCTGGACCTGGACCCGTAACAAGGAAGCTTGGCGTTCTGGCGAGACGCCATGAGATCCATATCTGGTTTGCCCCAACGTCGAAGTATTTGGGCAAAGACCTCCGGATGAAGTTCCCACTTCCCCTGGATGAAAAGTCTGGCGACTTAGGAAATCCACCTCCCAGTTCTCCACTCCTGGGATGTGGATCGCTGACAGGTGGCAAGAGTGAGACTCTGCCCAGCGAATTATCTTTGATACTTCCATCATCGCTAGGGAACTCCTTGTCCCTCCCTGATGGTTGATGTAAGCCACAGTCGTGATGTTGTCTGACTAAAACCTGATGAACCTCAGAGTTGCTAACTGAGGCCAAGCCAGAAGGGCATTGAGAACTGCTCTCAATTCCAGAATGTTTATTGGAAGGAGACTCTCCTCTTGAGTCCATGATCCCTGAGCCTTCAGGGAATTCCAGACAGCGCCCCAACCTAGTAGGCTGGCGTCTGTTGTTACAATTGTCCAGTCTGGCCTGCTGAAGGGCATCCCCCTGGACAGATGTGGCCGAGAAAGCCACCATAGAAGAGAATCTCTGGTCTCTTGATCCAGATTCAGCGTAGGGGACAAATCTGAGTAATTAAGCCGATTACCTCCATGCATTGAGCCACTGACGGGTGTTGAATGGAATGAAGGACACGGCAAGCATTTAGAAGCTTTGTTAACCTGTCCTCTGTCAGGTAAATTTTCATTTCTACAGAATCTATAAGAGTCCCCAAGAAGGGAACTCTTGTGAGTGGTAAGAGAGAACTCTTCTCTTCGTTCACTTTCCACCCATGCGACCTTAGAAATGCCAGTACTAACTCTGTATGAGACTTGGCAGTTTGGAAGCTTGACGCTTGTATCAGAATGTCGCCTAGGTACGGAGCTACCGAAATTCCTCGCGGTCTTAGTACCGCCAGAAGAGAGCCCAGAACCTTTGTAAAGATTCTTGGAGCCGTAGCCAACCCGAAGGGAAGAGCTACAAACTGGTAATGCCTGTCTAGGAAGGCAAACCTTAGATACCTGTAATGTTCTCTGTGAATCGGTATGTGAAGGTAAGCATCCTTTAAATCCACTGTGGTCATGTACTGACCTCTTTGGATCATGGGTAAGATTGTCCGAATAGTTTCCATCTTGAACGATGGAACTCTTAGGAATTTGTTTAGGATCTTTAAATCCAATATTGGTCTGAAGGTTCCCTCTTTTTTGGGAACCACAAACAGATTTGAGTAAAACCCTTGTCCGTGTTCCGACCGCGGAACTGGGTGGATCACTCCCATTAGTAAAAGGTCTTGTACACAGCGTAGAAACGCCTCTTTCTTTATCTGGTTTGTTGACAACCTTGAAAGGTGAAATCTCCCTTGTGCAGGAGAAGCTTTGAAGTCCAGAAGATATCCCTGAGATATGATCTCCAACGCCCAGGGATCCTGGACATCTCTTGCCCAAGCCTGGGCGAAGAGAGAGAGTCTGCCCCCCACTAGATCCGTTTCCGGATCGGGGGCCCTCACTTCATGCTGTCTTAGGGGCAGCAGCAGGTTTTCTGGCCTGCTTGCCCTTGTTCCAGGTCTGGTTAGGTTTCCAGCCTTGTCTGTAGCGAGCAACAGCTCCTTCCTGTTTTGGAGCAGAGGAAGTTGATGCTGCTCCTGCCTTGAAGTTACGAAAGGCACGAAAATTAGACTGTCTAGCCCTAGGTTTGGCTCTGTCTTGAGGCAGGGCATGGCCTTTACCTCCCGTAATATCAGCAATAATTTCTTTCAAACCGGGCCCGAATAAAGTCTGCCCCTTGAAAGGTATGTTAAGTAATTTAGATTTAGAAGTTACATCAGCTGACCAGGATTTTAGCCACAGCGCTCTGCGTGCCTGAATGGCGAATCCGGAATTCTTAGCAGTAAGTTTAGTTAAATGTACTACAGCATCAGAAATAAATGAATTAGCTAGCTTAAGGGTTTTAAGCTTGTGTGAAATCTCATCCAATGGCGCCGAGTCAAGGGTCTCTTCCAGAGTCTCAAACCAAAATGCTGCCGCAGCCGTGACAGGCACAATGCATGCAAGGGGTTGTAATATAAAACCTTGTTGAACAAACATTTTCTTAAGGTAACCCTCTAACTTTTTATCCATTGGATCTGAAAAGGCACAGCTATCCTCCACCGGGATAGTGGTATGCTTAGCTAAAGTAGAAACTGCTCCCTCCACCTTAGGGACCGTTTGCCATAAGTCCCGTGTGGTGGCGTCTATTGGAAACATTTTTCTGAATATAGGAGGGGGTGAGAAAGGCACACCGGGTCTATCCCACTCCTTAGTAACAATTTCAGTAAGTCTCTTAGGTATAGGAAAAACGTCAGTACTCGTCGGTACCGCAAAATATTTATCCAACCTACACATTTTCTCTGGGATTGCAACTGTGTTACAATCATTCAGAGCCGCTAACACCTCCCCTAGTAATACACGGAGGTTTTCCAGCTTAAACTTAAAATTTGAAATGTCTGAATCCAGTTTATTTGGATCAGATCCGTCACCCGCAGAATGAAGCTCTCCGTCCTCATGCTCTGCAAATTGTGACGCAGTATCAGACATGGCCCTAGCATTATCAGCGTACTCTGTTCTCATCCCAGAGTGATCTCGTTTACCCCTAAGTTCTGGCAATTTAGACAAAACTTCAGTCATAACATTAGCCATGTCTTGTAGAGTGATTTGTAATGGCCGCCCTGATGTACTTGGCGTTACAATATCACGCACCTCCTGAGCGGGAGATGCAGGTACTGACACGTGAGGCAAGTTAGTCGGCATAACTTCCCCCTCGTTGTCTGGTGAATGTTGCTTAACATGTACAGATTGACTTTTATTTAAAGTAGCATCAATGCAATTAGTACATAAATTTCTATTGGGCTCCACCTTGGCTTTTGAACATATTGCACAAAGAGATTCCTCTGTGTCAGACATGTTTAAACAAACTAGCAATTAGACTAGCAAGCTTGGAAATACTTTTCAACTAAATTTACAAGCAATATGTAAAACGTTACTGTGCCTTTAAGAAGCACACAAAAACTGTCACAGTTGAATAACAATGAACCGGATTAGTTATAGAAACCAAATTTAGTAAAGGATTGCACTCATTAGCAATGGATGATTAACCCTTAATATCAGAAAAAACGGATAATAATTGAAAATATAAGCGTTTTTATCACAGTCAAAGCACAGTCTCACAGGTCTGCTGTGAGTGATTACCTCCCTCAAAACTAGTTTTGAAGACCCCTGAGCTCTGTGGAGACGTCCTGGATCATGCAGGGAGAAAAAGGCAGACTGTGACTGAATTTCTGATGCGTAGTAAAAGCGCCAAAATAGGCCCCTCCCACTCACACTACAACAGTGAGGGAAGCTCAGTAAACTGTTTTAATTTAAAACAAACGACAGCCATGTGGAAAATAACGCCCAAAACAATTTTTCACCAAGTACCTCAGATAATTAAACAATTTAACATGCCAGCAAACGTTTAAAATCTAATTTATGAAATGTCATTAAAAGCCTGCTGCTAGTCGCTCACACTGCAAGTTAGGCTAAAAGTTATATGCATACAGTATTCTCCCAGTGAAGTGCCATTCCCCAGAAATACTTAAGTGTAAACATATATACATATCAGCCTGATACCAGTTGCTACTACTGCATTTAAGGCTGTACTTACATTATATCGGTATTAGCAGTATTTTCTCAGTCAATTCCATTCCTTAGAAAATAATATACTGCAACATACCTCTTTGCAGGTGAACCTGCCCGCTGTCCCCTGATCTGAAGTTACCTTACTCCTCAGAATGGCCGAGAACAGCAAACGGATCTTAGTTACGTCCGCTAAGATCATATACAAAAACTCAGGTAGATTCTTCTTCAAATTCTGCCCGAGAAGAAAACAACACACTCCGGTGCCGTTTAAAATAACAAACTTTTGATTGAAGATATAAAAACTAAGTTTAATCACCACAGTCCTCTCACACATCCTATCTATTAGTTGGGTGCAAGAGAATGACTGGGTGTGACGTAGAGGGGAGGAGCTATATAGCAGCTCTGCTTGGGTGATCCTCTTGCACTTCCTGTTGGGGAGGAGTTAATATCCCATAAGTAATGGATGACCCGTGGACTGACTACACTTAACAGGAGAAATGTAAGTCTTCCAGACTCGATAATATATCATCCTAGATACAGATCTACGAGCCTGTAACATAGTATTAATCACAGAGTCAGAGAAACATCTTTGACTAAGAATCAAGCGTTCAATCTCCATACCTTTAAATTTAAGGATTTGAGATCCTGATGGTAAAAAAGGACCTTATGACAGAAGGTCTGGTCTTAACGGAAGAGTCCACGGATGACAAGAAGCCATGCGGACAAGATCCGCATACCAAAACCTGTGAGGCCATGCTGGAGCCACCAGCAGAAAAAACGAGCATTCCTTCAGAATCTTGGAGATTACTCTTGGAAGAAGAACTAGAGGCGGAAAGATATAGGCAGGATGATACTTCCAAGGAAGTGACAATGCATCCACTGCTTCCACCTGAGGACCCCTGGATCTGGACAGATACCTGGGAAGTTTCTTGTGTAGATGAGAAACCATCAGATCTATTTCTGGAAGTCCCCACATTTGAACAATCTGAAGAAACACCTCTGGGTGAAGAGACCACTCGCCCGGATGTAACGCTTGGCGACTGAGATAATCCATTTCCCAATTGTCTATACCTGGGATACGAACCGCAGAGATTAGACAGGAGCTGGATTCCGCCCATACCAGTATTTGAGATACTTCTTTCATAGCCAGAGGACTGTGAGTCCCTCCTTGATGATTGATATATGCCACAGTTGTGACATTGTCTGTCTGAAAACAAATGAACGATTCTCTCTTTAGAAGAGGCCATGACTGAAGAGCTCTGAAAATTGCACGAGTTCCAAAATATTGATTGGAAATCTCACCTCCTGAGATTTCCCAAACCCCTTGTGCTGTCAGAAACCCCCATACAGCTCCCCAACCTGTCAGACTTGCATCTGTTGAGATCACAGTCCAGGTTGGAAGAAAAAAAGAAGCCCCCTGAACTAAACGATGGTGGTCTGTACCACGTCAGAGGGTGTCGAACAATCGGTTTTAAAGATATTAAATGAGATCTCTGTATAATCCCGGCACCACCGGTTCAGCATACAGAGCTGAAGAGGTCGCATGTGAAAATGAGCAAAGGGGAACACGTCCAATGCAGCAGTCATAAGAACCTAGAATTTCCATGCATAAGGCTACCGAAGGGAATGATTGAGACTGAAGGTTTCGATAAGCTGAAACCAATTTCAGACGTCTCTAATCCAACAGAAACATGGACACTGAATCTATCCGGAAATCAAAAAAGGTGACTCTTGTCTGAGGAATCAACAAACTTTTTGGTTAATTGATCCTCCAACCATGTTCTTGAAGAAACAACACTCATAAAAAGCTGGAAAGGATCTTTCCATTGAAAATGAGCAAAGGGAATTGAAACCAATGCTGTTAAAACTTCTATGCATATATAGCAACTGAAGGAAATAATAGAGACTAAAGGTACCGACAGACGGAACCCAAATCAAATTGTCCCTTGTCTGATAGAGACAAAGATAGTGACATAAACCATCTGGAAACCTAAAAAAAAGGTGACCCTTGCGTGAGGAATCAAGAGCTTTTGAAAAAAAAAAATCCTCTTAACTATGTCCTGAAGAGCAAGTGAAACATATGAGATTCCGCATCCACAGGAAATAATCTGAATGAAAACAGAAAAATGAAGAATATGCATTTATTGAATCTAATGAAAACAAATAATGCTATCAATGACCATAAAAAGGCAGAATAGTTTGAATAAAACTCCAAAACCCAGTTCCTAGAAAAAGAACTGGAAGAAATACCCCAGAAGATTCCAGGTCTGAGCAGCGCTTGAGCCATGCTTCAACAGTATCCAAAATATATAGGGCAGAAACACACTGAAAGTGTTAGCCTTACTGGAATAAAATCAAAGAAATTTGGACAGAATAGAACCAAATAAATTTCAAAGAAGTCTTAACCTGCCCCTTACCAGCCAAGCTGGAATACGGCACGTACATCGCAATATTAGGGAGCTGATTTCGAACCCCAATTATAAACATGTTACTTGGGAAAGAACTCAGGAATTCGTTCCTTAATAAGAACAACCAAACTAATATAAGCTTAAAGTTTAGTCTTAGAACTCAATCTTGAAGCCCATAGTAACGGTTAAGAATTGAATCCAATTATAATTGATTATCTTAGAACAAAAGAAATATGGATTTTCTTTTTGTTTTTTTTGTTTTGCTTTTTTTTAAAAATCACAAAATTCTTCTAGCTAAAATAGCTAAAGACATAGATTAACCCTCATTTGCGAATATATTCAATAAAATGAAGACACAAATGAAATCATTAGCATGATAGTCCAGTTTAAAGGACCAGTCAAAACAGAGGGCTTGCAAAATGCAAAACAACAAGACAAATGCAACAGCACCTAGTCTAGTAAATGTTGTCCCTTTAACAATGCTAAATAAATCATAATCTGATACTTGATCTTAAAGTAAACAGAAAAAATTAAGCAATTGCAATATCACAGGACCAAGAAAAGTACCTGAAAATAAATAATTTTCCATAAATAAGATATAACTATATAAAGGAAAATAAATACTATTTTGCTATAACAACAATAGCATAATTAGTAGGAGTAGAGATAGCTCCAATAAATTGGAGAACCCTCCAAATTAAATTTAACTGCTGACAAAGAATATAGTTTAAAAATAAAAGAAAATTCTCAGCCTATTCCATTCCCTAGTATGAGGAATTGGAAGGAAAACCTCTGAAATCACAGAAGAATAAAAAGGCAGAAATAGTGTCAGCTAGTTTTAAAGAACTAGTTACCTTAATATCCAAAATAATCAACACCTCTTCAACAAAGAACAAATGTACTTTAATAATAAAAAATTTATATAAAAAAGTAGATTTGTTAGTGTCAATATCTGATTAAGAGAATTTCTGAAAGAGAAAAAAACATCATCAGAGAAGGATAAATCAGTATGTTGTTGGTCATTTGAAACTTCAATAATTAAAAAAGAAGTGAAAAAGACCTAAAAATTGTATTAGAAGGCACGAAGTCAGACAAAGCCTTAATCAGAAAAAAATATTTCTTATAAATCTTCTAAACATTTCTTGTACTTAAGAATGGAAATGTATAAAGCATAAATACTAATGGAATCTGCATGTAAAAGTATATCATAATAACTTAATACAAACCATAGCTAAAGATAAACATTTATAACATTTAAAATAAATGAACTTAGCTTTGGTAGAACTGAAACTCAGTTAAGCATTTTTCCAGAAGTGGCTTCTGACTCAGGGACAATCGGAGACATCTTGCAATATGTAATAGAAAAAACAACATATAAAGCAAAATTGATCAAATTCCTTAAATGACAGTTTCAGGAATGGGGAAAAAAATGCCAGTGAACAAGCTTCTAGCAACCAGAAGCAATAAATAATGAGACTTAAATAATGTGGAGACAATAGTGACGCCCATATTTTTTAGCACCAAAAAAACATAATTTATGCTTACCTGATAAATTTATTTCTCTTGTAGTGTAGTCAGTCCACGGGTCATCCATTACTTATGGAATATATCTCTTCCTAACAGGAAGCTGCAAGAGGATCACCCAAGCAGAGCTGCTATATAGCTCCTCCCCTCACATGTCATATTCAGTCATTCGACCAAAACCAGACGAGAAAGGAGAAACCATAGGGTGCAGTGGTGACTGGAGTTTAATTAAAATTTAGATCTGCCTTAAAGACAGGGCGGGCCGTGGACTGACTACACTACAAGAGAAATAAATTTATCAGGTAAGCATAAATTATGTTTTCTCTTGTTAAGTGTAGTCAGTCCACGGGTCATCCATTACTTATGGAATACCAATACCAAAGCTAAAGTACACGGATGAAGGGAGGGACAAGGCAGGAACCTTAAACAGAAGGAACCACTGCCTGAAGCACCTTTCTCCCAAAAATAGCCTCCGAAGAAGCAAGTGTGTCAAATTTGTAAAATTTTTTAAAGGCCCAGGTGGAAGCCACAGCTCTAGTAGAATGAGCTGTAATCCTTTCAGGAGGCTGCTGTCCAGCAGTCTCATAGGCTAAACGTATTATGCTACGAAGCCAAAAAGAGAGAGAGGTAGCCGAAGCCTTTTGACCTCTTCTCTGTCCAGAGTAAACGACAAACAGAGAAGAAGTTTGACGAAAATCTTTAGTTGCCTGCAAATAGAACTTCAGGGCACGGACTACGTCCAGATTATGCAAAAGTCGTTCCTTCTTTGAAGAAGGGTTAGGACACAGTGATGGAACAACAATCTCTTGATTGATATTCCTGTTAGTAACTACCTTAGGTAAGAACCCAGGTTTAGTACGCAGAACTACCTTGTCTGAATGAAAAATCAGATAAGGAGAATCACAATGTAAGGCAGATAACTCAGAGACTCTTCGAGCCAAGGAAATAGCCATCAAAAACAGAACCTTCCAGGATAACAGCTTGATATCAATGGAATGAAGGGGTTCAAATGGAACGCCTTGAAGAACGTTAAGAACTAAGTTTAAGCTCCACGGCGGAGCAACAGTCTTAAACACAGGCTTAATCCTAGCTAAAGCCTGACAAAAAGCCTGAACGTCTGGAACTTCTGCCAGACGTTTGTGTAGAAGAATAGACAGAGCAGAAATCTGTCCCTTTAACAAACTAGCAGATAAGCCCTTTTCTAAACCCTCTTGTAGAAAAGAAAATATCCTAGGAATCCTAACCTTACTCCATGAGTAACTCTTGGATTTGCACCAATATAAATATTTACGCCATATCTTATGGTAAATTCTTCTGGTAACAGGCTTCCTAGCCTGTATTAAGGTATCAATAACCGACTCCGAGAAGCCACGCTTTGATAGAATCAAGCGTTCAATCTCCATGCAGTCAGCCTCAGAGAAATTAGATTTGGATGGTTGAAAGGACCCTGAATTAGAAGGTCCTGTCTCAGAGGCAGAGACCACGGTGGGCAGGACGACATGTCCACTAGGTCTGCATACCAGGTCCTGCGTGGCCACGCAGGCGCTATCAGAATCACCGAAGCTCTCTCCTGTTTGATCTTGGCAATCAAACGAGGAAGCATTGGAAATGGTGGAAACACATAAGCCATGTTGAAGACCCAAGGGGCTGTCAGAGCATCTATCAGCACCGCTCCCGGGTCCCTGGACCTGGATCCGTAACAAGGAAACTTGGCGTTCTGGCGAGACGCCATGAGATCCAGATCTGGTTTGCCCCAACGATGAATCAGTTGAGCAAAGACCTCCGGATGAAGTTCCCACTCCCCCGGATGAAAAGTCTGGCGACTTAGAAAATCCGTCTCCCAGTTCTCCACGCCTGGGATGTAAATCGCTGACAGGTGGCAAGAGTGAGACTCTGCCCAGCGAATTATCTTTGAGACTTCCAACATCGCTAGGGAACTTCTGGTTCCCCCTTGATGGTTGATGTAAGCCACAGTCGTGATGTTGTCCGACTGAAATCTGATGAACCTCAGAGTTGCTAACTGAGGCCAAGCTAGGAGAGCATTGAATATTGCTCTTAATTCCAGAATATTTATTGGGAGGAGTTTCTCCTCCTGAGTCCATAGTCCCTGAGCCTTCAGGGAGTTCCAGACTGCGCCCCAGCCTAGAAGGCTGGCGTCTGTTGTTACAATCGTCCAATCTGGCCTGCGAAAGGTCATCCCCTTGGACAGATGTGGCCGAGAAAGCCACCATAGAAGAAAATCTCTGGTCTCTTGATCCAGATTTAGCAGGGGGGACAAATCTGAGTAATCCCCATTCCACTGACTTAGCATGCACAATTGCAGCGGTCTGAGATGCAATTGCGCAAATGGAACTATGTCCATTGCCGCTACCATTAAGCCGATTACTTCCATGCACTGAGCTACTGACGGGTGTGGAATGGAATGAAGGACACGGCAAGCATTTAGAAGTTTTGATAACCTGGCCTCCGTCAGGTAAATTTTCATCTCTACAGAATCTATAAGAGTCCCTAGAAAGGGAACCCTTGTAAGTGGTAATAGAGAACTCTTTTCCACGTTCACCTTCCACCCATGCGACCTCAGAAATGCCAGAACTATCTCTGTATGAGACTTGGCAGTTTGAAAACTTGACGCTTGTATCAGAATGTCGTCTAGGTACGGAGTCACCGCTATGCCTCGCGGTCTTAGTACCGCTAGAAGTGAGCCCAGATCTTTTGTAAAGATTCTTGGAGCCGTAGCTAATCCGAAGGGAAGAGCTACAAACTGGTAATGCCTGTCTAGGAAAGCAAATCTTAGGTACCGATAATGATCCTTGTGAATCGGTATGTGAAGGTAGGCATCCTTTAAGTCCACTGTGGTCATGTACTGACCCTCTTGGATCATGGGAAGGATGGTTCGAATAGTTTCCATTTTGAATGATGGAACTCTTAGGAATTTGTTTAGGATTTTTAAGTCCAAGATTGGTCTGAAGGTTCCCTCTTTCTTCGGAACCACAAATAGATTTGAATAGAATCCTTGCCCGTGTTCCGTCTGTGGAACTGGGTGGATCACCCCCATTAGTAAGAGGTCTTGTACACAGCGTAGAAACGCCTCTTTCTTTATTTGGTTTGCTGATAACCTTGAAAGATGAAATCTCCCTCGTGGAGGAGAAGTTATGAAGTCCAGGAGATATCCCTGAGATATGATCTCCAACGCCCAGGGTTCCTGGACATCTCTTGCCCAAGCCTGGGCGAAGAGAGAAAGTCTGCCCCCCACTAGATCCGTTTCCGGATAGGGGGCCCTCTCTTCATGCTGTCTTAGGGGCAGCAGCAGGTTTCTTGGCCTGCTTGCCCTTGTTCCAGGACTGGTTAACTTTCCAGCCCTGTCTGTAACGAGCAACAGCTCCTTCCTGTTTTGGAGCGGAGGAAGTTGATGCTGCTCCTGCCTTGAAGTTACGAAAGGCACGAAAATTAGACTGTTTGGCCTTTGATTTGGCCCTGTCCTGAGGTAGAGCATGGCCCTTACCTCCCGTAATGTCAGCTATAATTTCTTTCAAGCCGGGCCCGAATAAGGTCTGCCCTTTGAAAGGAATATTAAGCAATTTAGATTTAGAAGTCACGTCAGCTGACCAGGATTTAAGCCATAGCGCTCTGCGCGCTTGGATGGCGAATCCGGAGTTGTTAGCCGTAAGTTTGGTTAAATGTACGACGGCATCAGAAACAAATGCGTTAGCTAGCTTAAGTGCTTTAAGCTTGTTCATAATTTCATCCAATGGAGCTGTGCAAATGGCCTCTTCCAGAGACTCAAACCAGAATGCCGCCGCCGCAGCAGTGACAGGCGCAATGCATGCAAGGGGCTGTAAGATAAAACCTTGTTGAACAAACATTTTCTTAAGGTAACCCTCTAATTTCTTATCCATTGGATCTGAAAAGGCACAACTATCCTCCACCGGGATAGTGGTACGCTTAGCTAAAGTAGAAACTGCTCCCTCCACCTTAGGGACCGTCTGCCATAAGTCTCGTGTGGTGGCGTCTATAGGAAACATTTTCCTAAATATGGGAGGAGGGGAAAAAGGCACACCAGGTCTATCCCACTCCTTGCTAATAATCTCTGTAAGCCTTTTAGGTATAGGAAACACGTCGGTACACACCGGTACCGCATAGTATCTATCCAACCTACATAATTTTTCTGGAATTGCAACCGTGTTACAATCATTCAGAGCCGCTAATACCTCCCCTAGCAATATGCGGAGGTTCTCAAGCTTAAATTTAAAATTAGAAATCTCTGAATCCAGTCTCCCTGGATCAGATCCGTCACCCACAGAATGAAGCTCTCCGTCTTCATGTTCTGCAAACTGTGACGCAGTATCTGACATGGCTCTCACCTCATCCGCGCGCTCTGTCCTTAACCCAGAGCTATCGCGCTTGCCTCTTAATTCTGGCAATTTAGATAATACTTCTGTCATAACAGTAGCCATGTCTTGCAAAGTGATTTGTAAGGGCCTCCCTGATGTACTTGGCGCCACAAAATCACGCACCTCCTGAGCGGGAGGCGAAGGTACTGACACGTGAGGAGAGTTAGTCGGCATAACTTCCCCCTCGTTGTCTGGTGATAATTTCTTTACATGTAAAGATTGACTTTTATTTAAAGTAACATCAATGCAATTAGATGAAGTAGACAGATTGTGACTGAATTTTTACTGCGCAAAAAAGCCCTAAAATAGGCCCCTCCCACTCATATTACAACAGTGGGAAGCTCAGATAACTGTTTCTATGCAGAAAACAAAGATGGCCATGTGGTAAAAATCATGCCCCAATAAGTTTTATCACCAAGTACCTCACAAAAAACGATTAACATGCCATTAAACGTTTTGAACATACATTTTAAAAGTTATGAAGTGTTATTAATAAGCCTGCTACCAGTCGCTTTTACTGCAGTTAAGGCTCATACATTATTTCAGTATTAACAGTATTTTCAGAGTCAATTCCATTCCTTAGAAAAATACATTCAGTGTACACACACTCATCAGCCTAATACCAGTCGCTATCACTGCATTTAAGGCTGAACTTACGTTACATTGGTATCAGCAGTATTTTCTCAGTCAATTCCATTCCTCAGAAAAATAATTTACTGCACATACCTCGTTTGCAGGGGGGCCCTGCATGCTATTCCCCTTTTCTGAAGTTACCTCACTCCTCAGATGAGAACAGCCAGTGGATCTTAGTTACATCTGCTAAGATCATAGAAAACGCAGGCAGATTCTTCTTCTAATGCTGCCTGAGAACAAACAGCACACTCCGGTGCCATTTAAAATAACAAACTTTGATTGAAGAAATAAACTAAGTTAAAAAACACCACAGACCTCTCACAGCGACCTATCTTTAGTTAGGCTGCAAGAGAATGACTGAATATGACATGTGAGGGGAGGAGCTATATAGCAGCTCTGCTTGGGTGATCCTCTTGCAGCTTCCTGTTAGGAAGAGATATATTCCATAAGTAATGGATGACCCGTGGACTGACTACACTTAACAAGAGAAAAGACGCCCACATTATTTGGCGCCTAAATGCTTTTGGCGCCAAAAATGACGCCACATCTGGAACGCCGACACTTTTGGCGCAAAAAAACGTCAAAAAAAATGATGCAACTTCCGGCGACACGTATGACGCCGGAAACAGAAAAAAAAATTTGCGCCAAAAAAGTATGCGCCAAGAATGACGCAATAAAATGAAGCATTTTCAGCCCTCGCGAGCCTAATAGCCCACAGGGAAAAAGTCAAATTTTAAGGTAAGAAAAAAATTGATTAATCCATATGCATTATCCCAAATATGAAACTGACTGTCTGAAATAAGGAACGTTGAACATCCTGAGTGTCACAGAAAATAAGACTTACTTACCCCAGGACACTCATCTACAAGTAGTAGAAAGCCAAACCAGTACTGAAACGAGAATCAGTAGAGGTAATGGTATATATAAGAGTATATCGTCGATCTGAAAAGGGAGGTAAGAGATTAATCTCTACGACCGATAACAGAGAACCTATGAAATAGACCCCGTAGAAGGAGATCATTGAATTCAAATAGGCAATACTCTCCTCACATCCCTCTGACATTCACTGCACGCTGAGAGGAAAACCGGGCTCCAACCTGCTGCGGAGCGCATAACAACGTAGAATCTAGCACAAACTTACTTCACCACCTCCATAGGAGGCAAAGTTTGTAAAACTGATTTGTGGGTGTGGTGAGGGGTGTATTTATAGGCATTTTGAGGTTTGGGAAACTTTGCCCCTCCTGGTAGGAATGTATATCCCATACGTCACTAGCTCATGGACTCTTGCTAATTACATGAAAGAAATTATTTTGTCTACCCCTCATCTTGAGGGATTTGTCCTGAGGAAGGGCGTGCCCCTTACCTCCTGTAATGTCAGAAATGATTTCCTTCAGCTCAGGCCCGAATAGGGTCTTACCCTTGAAGGGAATAGTTAAAAGCTTAGATTTAGACGATACGTCAGCAGACCACGACTTTAGCCATAACGCTCTGCACGCCAGAATGGCAAAGCCTGCATTCTTCGCTGCTAATTTTGTAACCTGAAAAGCAGCGTCGGTAATAAAAGAATTAGCTAATTTAAGAGCCTTAATTCTGTCTAGAATTTCCTCTAAGGGGGTCTCTACCTTCAGAGACTCCTCCAGGGCGTCAAACCAGAAAGCCGCTGCCGTAGTGCTATCGGCTGTAGGAGAAAACCCTGTTGAACGAATAATTTCTTTAGAAGACCCTCTAATTTTTTTATCCATAGGGTCTTTAAAAGCACAACTGTCCTCAATGGGTATCGTTGTATGCTTTGCTAGAGTGGAGATAGCTCCTTCTACCTTAGGGACAAGTTGCCAGGAGTCCCGCATGGCATCAGATATCGGAAACATTTTCTTAAAATTAGGAGGGGGAGAAAAGGGTATACCTGGTCTATCCCATTCCCTCTTAACAATTTCTACAATTCTTTTAGGAACTGGAAATACATACGTGTAAGTAGGCACTTCTAAATATTTATCCATTTTACACAATTTTTCTGGGGGAATTGTGATAGGATCGCAATCGTCTAGAGTTGCCAAGACCTCCCTGAGTAACAGGCGGAGGTGTTCTAATTTAAATTTAAAGGACGGAGTGTCCAAGTCTGTAAGAGGAATTGGGGTCCCTGATTCTGAACTTTCTCCCTCATTCTCCCTCAGACATAAAATCCCTAACACCCACATCAGAGCATAGTGAAGGTGCATCGGAAATAGGCATTAAAGCATCAGAAGGTTCGGTGTTTGCTTCCAACCCTGGCAGTTTAGACAGTACCTCTGTAAGGGTATTAGACATTACTGCCGCCATATCCTGCAGGGTAAAAGAAGTAGATGCACTGGAAGTACTTGGTGTCTCTTGTGCAGGTGTTATGGGTTGAGACACTTGAGAATCATTAGGCGGCATGTCCTGATTCTCTTCAGACTGAGAATCTTCTTTAGACACATTATCAATACCTAAAATATGATATTTACAGTGTAAGGCCCTGTCAGTACAAGTAGGACACAATGTAAGGGGGGGTTCCACAACGACTTCTAAACACATAGAACACTGACTTTCTTCATTGTCAGACATGTTGAGCAGACTAATAAAAACAGCACAAGTCTTTGAAAATTTTTATTATGTGAGAAAAACGATTTTCAAAAACCGTTACTGTACCTTTAAGGAAAAAAAGTGTACAGGCTGCAAAAGTGCCCAAACGTTATTCAAAATTACCAATTTTGATAGGGAAGGTACCTATATGCTATATGATATTGCACCCCAAGTAAGGAACGATTTTAACCCTTGTGACGACTTTAATGCCCACCAGTAAAAAACGTTACTTTGCACAAACGTGTAATCTAACTGCACCTCGCCACAGCTCTGCTGTGGTGCCTACCTGCCCTTTATTGTCAAAAGGAACGAACTGGAAAACAATTGGGCAGTCTGTCTAACACCCGGAGTAAACCTCTGTAAGCTGTCTCCTCCGGCTCTCACTGCGCACTGAGGCGCGAAAATTAAGCCCCACCCATCTGCTACGATGGGAGTTGAGCATACTAGGCCGCATGGGAAGTGGTATTCAGTAAAAGCCATGCTTTATAAATATCAAACAAAAGCCATGTGGAACCCCCATATAATAAAAACGGAACAGCCCTTATAAAATGTCTGCCCGGTTAACACAGTGTCTCACAACACATAGTTATTGGAACAATGCCCATATCTTAACATATTCTGTGTATATCAAAAGTATTGTTATGTTACACAAGGGACTAGTCCCATTCTGTCCGGACTACTGCTTGCCCCACTAGTATGTACCTTCATGTCTGTGAATTCTGAACAGGGTCTTCTCAGAATGAAATTAGACTGCACATACCTCAAAGTTACTTGCAGCAACAAACCGCTCCCCACTCTGAAGATTTCACTGTATGCCTCAGACATCTTGTGGGAAGGGAACATTGATCTCAATTACAATTGCTGAAATTATCCGACTCAAGACAGAACTCTTCTTCCATGTTCTGCCTGAGGAAAAATAGTACACCCCGGTACCATTTAAAAATAAAAAATTCTTGCTTGAAGAAACTAAAAACTAACATTTTATCACCTCTTAACTTTACCTACTTCCTATGAAACACAGGCAAAGAGAATGACTGGGGGTAGGAGCTATATAGCAGCTCTGCTGTGGTGCTCTTTGCCACTTCCTGTTAACAGGAGGATTATATCCCACAAGTAAGGATGAAAACCGTGGACTCGGTACATCATGTAAAAGAAATAACATTTATTCCAGGCTTACAATTTAGTGCTCTTCTTGTTATTCTTACCCTTTGTATTTTGGAGAGTTACCATAAGATTTACCTAATGACTTATTCTGGTAAGGAGACAAAATGTTGATGCTATCCCAAATGGTGCTTACAAACTATCCACTATCTGAACAGCAAACCCTTGTTAACAATAAATACAAAAAGTACTTACTGGGTTTCGCCATCTCTCCTGTAAAGGAACTGCAGTATTAACATCTATTCTCTCAAACTTTCTCAAAGCATCTTCATGTATCTGTTTTAAATGCATTTCCAACGGGAAATTACCATAAGTGAAGAATCTAAAAGTATAAAAGGTGCAGATAGTAAGAAGGATATTCTAACAACAAATGTATATAAGTAGCTGCACTCTATATATAATACTTCCCAAAGAGGATACTGTATAAAAGTGCATCTGCAGCATGGTGGCCAGCAACAACACCTAGACGCTTTTTTTGGTTGTATGCAGTATTCACCTAAATTTTTGCAGCCATCAATCAGCAAGTGCTACACAGGGTCTGAACCAAAATGGGCCAAGCTCATATGCTTACATTCCAGAATATTCAAATAAAGATAGCAACAGAATGAAGAAAAATTTATAATAGGAGTAAATAAGAAAGTTGCTTAAAGGGATAGTAACGTCCAAATTTAACTTTCATGATTCAGATAGGGCATGTAATTTTAAACAACTTTCTAATTTACTTTTATCATAAAATTTGTGTTGTTCTCTTGTTATTCTTAGTTGAAAGCTAAACATAGGTAGGCTCATATGCTAATTTATAAGCCCTTAAAGGCCGCCTCAGCATTTGGCAGTTTTTCACCACTAGAGGGTGAAAGTTCATGTGTTTCATATAGATAACACCGTGCTCATGCATGTGGAGTTCCTAGGAGCCAGCACTGATTGGCTAAAATGCAAGTCTGTCAAAAGAACTAAAATAAGGGTCAGTTTGCAGAGGCTTAGATACAAGATAATCACAGAGGTAAAAAGTGTATTAATATAACTGTGTTGGTTATGCAAAACTAGGGAATGGGTAATAAAGGGATGATCTATCTTTTAAAACAATAAACATTCTGGTGTAGACTGTCCCTTTAAGTACAAATAAGTAAACACATACATATTGCTGGATAAAATCAAGAGAAATTGACATATACTCAGGGTTTCCAGAAAAGAATCACACAACCTCACTCCTCTAGACACCAGGGAGCATAATAGTAGAGAATGCCCAACCACTAAAGGATTGTGTGGCCCAGCAGAAACAGGTGAAATCCCTGCTATGTGAGTGTTACTAGACATATGGGGGTTAAGCACTGCAATGTTGGGGCTACTGGAGATACAGGCATTTTATATCTCTTCTGTGCGTGTTAAAGGGACAGTCTACACCAGAATTTTTATTGTTTTAAAAGATAGATAATCCCTTTATTACCCATTTCCCAGTTTTGCATAACCAACACAGTTATAATAATATACTTTTAACCTCTGAGATTATCTTGTATCTAAGCCTCTGCAAACTGCCCCTTTTTTCAGTTCTTTTGACAGACTTGCAGTCTAGCCAATCAGTGCCTGCTCCCAGATTACTTCACGTGCACGAGCACAGTGTTATCTATATGAAATATGTGAACTAACACCCTCTAGTGGTGAAAAACTGTTAAAATGCATTCTGAAAAGGTGGGCTTCAAGGTCTAAGAAATTAGCATATGAACCTCCTAGGTTAAGCTTTAAACTAAGAATACCAAGAGAACAAAGCAAAATTGGTGATAAAAGTAAATTGGAAAATTGTTTAAAATTACATGCTCTATCTGAATCATGAAAGTTTATTTTGGTCTAGACTGTCCCTTTAAGGGCTGAAAATGAGTTAAACAACATACTCTCTGGGTGTATTACTTGTTAGACTGATATTAACTAACCTGCTCACTTGTAAGAAATATAAATAAAGTAAATAAATATATTTAAAAAATATTGGCGTCGGTAGAGTGAACTCTAAATATGCCAATGAAAGAGAAAAATGGGTAAAAGTAAACATAGCAATGCTGGACTTGGACAAACTATACTATATCCAGACTGTCTCCAACCTAGTATTGTATTGCTTCAGACTCTCTTTGAAAACCCACCTAATCAGAGAACCAAAAAAAAAAAAGCTTAGATGCCTTCTTTTTCAAATAAAGATAGCAAGAGAACAAAGATAAATTGATAATAGGAGTAAATTAGAAAGTTGCTTAAAATTGCATGATCTGAATCATGAAAGAAAAAAAATTGGGTTCAGTTTCCCTTTAAGTCATCAAAATTTACATTCACTTGTGTTAGGAAAAAGGAAATGTATTCTTCCCTGATAAATTGATTTCTTTTACGATATAACGAGTCCACGGGTTTCATCCTTACTTGCAGGATATAATCCTCCTGTTAACAGAAAGTGGAAAGAGCACCACAGCAGAGCTGCTATATAGCTCCTCCTTTAACTCCTCCCCCCAATCATTCGACCGAAGGTATAGGAAGAGAAAGGGAAAAACTAAAAGGTGCAGAGGTGACTGAAGTTTAGAAAAAATAAATCCGGTCTCAAATGACAGGGTGGTCCGTGGACTCGGTATATCGTAAAAGAAATCAATTTATCAGGTAAGAATAAAATTTCCTTTTCTTTTACAAGATGTACCGAGTCCACAGGTTTCATCCTTACTTGTGGGATACCAATACCAAAGCTTAGGACACAGATAAAAGGGAGGGACAAGACAGGAACCTAAACGGAAGGCACCACTGCTTGAAGAACATTTCTCCCAAAAATAGCCTCAGAAGAAGCAAAGGTATCAAATTTGGAAAATTGGGAAAAAGGATGAAGCCTTACAAATCTGTTCAACAGAAGCATTGTTTTTGGATAATGCTTTTGAGCCAAAAGGAAAGAGGTAGCCGTAGCTTTTTGACCCCGATGTCTTCCAGAATAAACAACAAAGAGAGAAGATGTTTGACGAAATTCCTTGGTTGCTTGTAAATAAAATGTTAAAGCACGAACCACGTCCAGGTTATGCAACAGACGTTCCTTCTTAGAGGAAGGATTAGGACACAAGGAAGGAACCACAATTTCTTGATTAATATTCTTATTCGAAACAACCTTTGGAAGGAATCCAGGTTTAGTACGCAAAACCACCTTATCAGAATGGAATATAAGATAAGGTGAATCACATTGTAACGCAGAAAGCTCAGAAACTCTTCGAGCAGAAGAGATAGCAACAAGAAACAAAACTTTCCAAGACTTAACATCTAAGGAATGCATGGGTTCAAACGGAACCCCTTGAAGAACATTAAGAACCAAATTTAAACTCCATGGCGGAGCAATAGGTTTAAACACAGACTTGATTCTGAATAGAGCCTAACAAAAAGCTTGAACGTCTGGAACATCTGCCAGACGCTTATGAAGCAGAATTGACAAAACAGAAATTTGTCCCTTTAAGGAACTAGCTGATAATCCCTTCTCCAATCATTCTTGGAGAAAAGACAGAACCCTAGGAATCCTAACTTTACTCCATGAGTAGCCCTTGGATTCGCACCAATAAAGATATTTACGCCATATTTTATGGTAAATTTTTCTAGTGACCGGCTTGCGAGCCTGAATCAGAGTGTCAATAACCGACTCAGAGAAACCCTGCTTAGACAAAATCAAGCGTTCAATCTTCAAGCAGTCAGCTGGAGAGAAGTTAGATTTGGGTGTTGGAATGGACCTTGAATGAGGAGGTCCTGTCTCAATGGCAGTTTCCACGTTGGCAGAGACGACACGTCCACTAGATCTGCATACCAGGTCCTGATTGGCCACGCAGGAGCTATTAGAAACACTGAAGCCCTCTCCTGTTTGATCCTTGCAATCACACGAGGCAGGAGAGGGAAAGGTGGAAACACATAAGCAAGGTTGAACGACCAAGGTACTGCTAGAGCATCTATCAGTACCGCCTGGGGGTCCCTGGATCTGAACCCGTAAAGAGGAAGTTTGGCATTCTGTCGAGATGCCATCAGATCCAAATCCGGTGTGCCCCATTGATGAATCAAAGCTGCAAACACCTCCGGGTGGAGTTCCCACTCCCCCGGATGAAAAGTCTGACGACTTAGCAAATCCGCTTCCCAGTTCTCTACTCCTGGGATGTAGATCGCAGAGAGATGGCAAGAGTGAGTCTCCGCCCATCAGATTATTTTTTATACTTCTATCATCGCTAGAGAACTCCTTGTTCCCCCCTGATGATTGATATACGCCACAGTCGTGATGATGTCCGACTGGAATCTTATGAATTTGGCCGAAGCCAACTGAGGCCACGCCTGAAGCGCGTTGAATATTGCTCTCAGTTCCAGAATATTGATTGGCAGTTGAGACTCCGCCTGAGACCACACACCCTGAGCCTTCAGGGAATTCCAGACTGCACCCCAGCTCAGGAGGCTGGCGTCCGTCGTTACTATAACCCAAGATGGCCTGCGAAAACATAATTTATGTAAGAACTTACCTGATAAATTCATTTCTTTCATATTAGCAAGAGTCCATGAGCTAGTGACGTATGGGATATACATTCCTACCAGGAGGGGCAAAGTTTCCCAAACCTCAAAATGCCTATAAATACACCCCTCACCACACCCACAATTCAGTTTAACGAATAGCCAAGAAGTGGGGTGATAAGAAAAAAGTGCGAAAGCATATAAAATAAGGAATTGGAATAATTGTGCTTTATACAAAATCATAACCACCACAAAAAAAGGGCGGGCCTCATGGACTCTTGCTAATATGAAAGAAATGAATTTATCAGGTAAGTTCTTACATAAATTATGTTTTCTTTCATGTAATTAGCAAGAGTCCATGAGCTAGTGACGTATGGGATAATGATTACCCAAGATGTGGATCTTTCCACACAAGAGTCACTAGAGAGGGAGGGATAAAATAAAGACAGCCAATTCCTGCTGAAAATAATCCACACCCAAAATAAAGTTTAATGAAAAACATGAGCAGAAGATTCAAACTGAAACCGCTGCCTGAAGTACTTTTCTACCAAAAACTGCTTCAGAAGAAGAAAATACATCAAAATGGTAGAATTTGGTAAAAGTATGCAAAGAGGACCAAGTTGCCGCTTTGCAAATCTGATCAACCGAAGCTTCATTCCTAAACGCCCAGGAAGTAGAAACTGACCTAGTAGAATGAGCTGTAATCCTCTGAGGCGGAGTTTTACCCGACTCAACATAGGCAAGATGAATTAAAGATTTCAACCAAGATGCCAAAGAAACGGCAGAAGCTTTCTGGCCTTTTCTAGAACCGGAAAAGATAACAAATAGACTAGAAGTCTTTCGGAAAGACTTAGTAGCTTCAACATAATATTTCAAAGCTCTAACAACATCCAAAGAATGCAACGATTTCTCCTTAGAATTCTTAGGACTAGGACATAATGAAGGAACCACAATTTCTCTACTAATGTTGTTGGAATTCACAACTTTAGGTAAAAATTCAAAAGAAGTTCGCAACACCGCCTTATCCTGATGAAAAATCAGAAAAGGAGACTCACAAGAAAGAGCAGATAATTCAGAAACTCTTCTGGCAGAAGAGATGGCCAAAAGGAACAAAACTTTCCAAGAAAGCAATTTAATGTCCAATGAATGCATAGGCTCAAACGGAGGAGCTTGAAGAGCTCCCAGAACCAAATTCAAACTCCAAGGAGGAGAAATTGACTTAATGACAGGTTTTATACGAACCAAAGCTTGTACAAAACAACGAATATCAGGAAGAATAGCAATCTTTCTGTGAAAAAGAACAGAAAGAGCAGAGATTTGTCCTTTCAAGGAACTTGCGGACAAACCATTATCTAAACCATCCTGAAGAAACTGTAAAATTCTCGGTATTCTAAAAGAATGCCAAGAAAAATGATGAGAAAGACACCAAGAAATATAAGTCTTCCAGACTCTATAATATATCTCTCTAGATACAGATTTACGAGCCTGTAACATAGTATTAATCACAGAGTCAGAGAAACCTCTTTGACCAAGAATCAAGCGTTCAATCTCCATACCTTTAAATTTAAGGATTTCAGATCCTGATGGAAAAAGGACCTTGTGACAGAAGGTCTGGTCTTAACGGAAGAGTCCACGGTTGGCAAGAGGCCATCCGGACAAGATCCGCATACCAAAACCTGTGAGGCCATGCCGGAGCTACCAGCAGAACAAACGAGCATTCCTTCAGAATCTTGGAGATTATTCGTGGAAGAAGAACTAGAGGCGGAAAGATATAGGCAGGATGATACTTCCAAGGAAGTGATAATGCATCCACTGCCTCCGCCTGAGGATCCCGGGATCTGGACAGATATCTGGGAAGTTTCTTGTTTAGATGAGACGCCATCAGATCTATTTCTGGAAGTTCCCACATTTGAACAATCTGAAGAAATACCTCTGGGTGAAGAGACCATTCGCCCGGATGCAACGTTTGGCGACTGAGATAATCCGCTTCCCAATTGTCTATACCTGGGATATGAACCGCAGAGATTAGACAGGAGCTGGATTCCGCCCAAACCAAAATTCGAGATACTTCTTTCATAGCCAGAGGACTGTGAGTCCCTCCTTGATGATTGATGTATGCCACAGTTGTGACATTGTCTGTCTGAAAACAAATGAACGATTCTCTCTTCAGAAGAGGCCAAAACTGAAGGGCTCTGAAAATTGCACGGAGTTCCAAAATATTGATCGGTAATCTCACCTCCTGAGATTCCCAAACTCCTTGTGCCGTCAGAGATCCCCACACAGCTCCCCAACCTGTGAGACTTGCATCTGTTGAAATTACAGTCCAGGTCGGAAGCACAAAAGAAGCCCCCTGAATTAAACGATGGTGATCTGTCCACCACGTTAGAGAGTGTCGAACAATCGGTTTTAAAGATATTAATTGAGATATCTTTGAGTAATCCTTGCACCATTGATTCAGCATACAGAGCTGAAGAGGTTGCATGTGAAAACGAGCAAAGGGGATCGCGTCCGATGCAGCAGTCATAAGACCTAGAATTTCCATGCATAAGGCTACCGAAGGGAATGATTGTGACTGAAGGTTTCGACAAGCTGAAATCAATTTTAGACGTCTCTTGTCTGTTAAAGACAGAGTCATGGACACTGAATCTATCTGGAAACCCAGAAAGGTTACCCTTGTCTGAGGAATCAATGAACTTTTTGGTAAATTGATCCTCCAACCATGATCTTGAAGAAACAACACAAGTCGATTCGTATGAGATTCTGCTAAATGTAAAGACTGAGCAAGTACCAAGATATCGTCCAAATAAGGAAATACCACAATACCCTGTTCTCCGATTACAGACAGAAGGGCACCGAGAACCTTTGTAAAAATTCTTGGAGCTGTAGCTAGGCCAAACGGCAGAGCCACAAACTGGTAATGCTTGTCCAGAAAAGAGAATCTCAGGAACTGATAATGATCTGGATGAATCGGAATATGCAGATATGCATCCTGTAAATCTATTGTGGACATATAATGCCCTTGCTGAACAAAAGGCAAGATAGTCCTTACAGTTACCATCTTGAACGTTGGTATCCTTACATAACGATTCAATATTTTTAGATCCAGAACTGGTCTGAAGGAATTCTCCTTCTTTGGTACAATGAAGAGATTTGAATAAAACCCCATCCCCTGTTCCGGAACTGGAACTGGCATAATTACTCCAGCCAACTCTAGATCTGAAACACAATTCAGAAATGCTTGAGCTTTCACTGGATTTACTGGGACACGGGAAAGAAAAAATCTCTTTGCAGGAGGTCTCATCCTGAAACCAATTCTGTACCCTTCTGAAACAATGTTCTGAATCCAAAGATTGTGAACAGAATTGATCCAAATTTCTTTGAAAAAACGTAACCTGCCCCCTACCAGCTGAGCTGGAATGAGGGCCGCACCTTCATGTGGACTTAGAAGCAGGCTTTGCCTTTCTAGCAGGCTTGGATTTATTCCAGACTGGAGATGGTTTCCAAACTGAAACTGCTCCTGAGGATGAAGGATCAGGCTTTTGTTCTTTGTTGAAACGAAAGGAACGAAAACGATTATTAGCCCTGTTTTTACCCTTAGATTTTTTATCCTGTGGTAAAAAAGTTCCTTTCCCACCAGTAACAGTTGAAATAATAGAATCCAACTGAGAACCAAATAATTTGTTACCCTGGAAAGAAATGGAAAGTAGAGTTGATTTAGAAGCCATATCAGCATTCCAAGTCTTAAGCCATAAAGCTCTTCTAGCTAAAATAGCTAGAGACATAAACCTGACATCAACTCTGATAATATCAAAAATGGCATCACAGATAAAATTATTAGCATGCTGAAGAAGAATAATAATATCATGAGAATCATGATCTGTTACTTGTTGCGCTAAAGTTTCCAACCAAAAAGTTGAAGCTGCAGCAACATCAGCCAATGATATAGCAGGTCTAAGAAGATTACCTGAACACAGATAAGCTTTTCTTAGAAAGGATTCAATTTTCCTATCTAAAGGATCCTTAAACGAAGTACCATCTGACGTAGGAATAGTAGTACGTTTAGCAAGGGTAGAAATAGCCCCATCAACTTTAGGGATTTTGTCCCAGAATTCTAATCTGTCAGACGGCACAGGATATAATTGCTTAAAACGTTTAGAAGGAGTAAATGAATTACCCAATTTATCCCATTCTTTGGAAATTACTGCAGAAATAGCATTAGGAACAGGAAAAACTTCTGGAATAACCACAGGAGATTTAAATACCTTATCTAAACGTTTAGAATTAGTATCAAGAGGACCAGAATCCTCTATTTCTAAAGCAATTAGTACTTCTTTAAGTAAAGAACGAATAAATTCCATTTTAAATAAATATGAAGATTTATCAGCATCAATCTCTGAGACAGAATCCTCTGAACCAGAAGAGTCATCAGAATCAGAATGATGATGTTCATTTAAAAATTCATCTGTAGGGAGAGAAGTTTTAAAAGATTTTTTACGTTTACTAGAAGGAGAAATAACAGACATAGCCTTCTTGATGGATTCAGAAACAAAATCTCTTATGTTATCAGGAACATTCTGCACCTTAGATGTTGAAGGAACTGCAACAGGCAATGGTACTTTACTAAAGGAAATATTATCTGCATTAACAAGTTTGTCATGACAATTAATACAAACAACAGCCAGAGGAATAGCTACCAAAAGTTTACAGCAGATACACTTAGCTTTGGTAGATCCAGCACTAGACAGCGATTTTCCTGTAGTATCTTCTGACTCAGATGCAACGTGAGACATCTTGCAATATGTAAGAGAAAAAACAACATATAAAGCAAAATTGATCAAATTCCTTAAATGACAGTTTCAGGAATGGGAAAAAATGCCAAAGAACAAGCTTCTAGCAACCAGAAGCAATGAAAAATGAGACTTAAATAATGTGGAGACAAAAGCGACGCCCATATATTATTTAGCGCCAAATAAGACGCCCACATTATTTGGCGCCTAAATGCTTTTGGCGCCAAAAATGACGCCACATCCGGAACGCCGACATTTTTGGAGCAAAATAACGTCAAAAAATGACGCAACTTCCGGCGACACGTATGACGCCGGAAACGGAAAAGATTTTTTGCGCCAAAAAAGTCAGCGCCAAGAATGACGCAATAAAATGAAGCATTTTCAGCCCCCGCGAGCCTAACAGCCCACAGGGAAAAAAAGAGTCAAATTTTTGAAGGTAAGAAAAAATGATTAATTCAAATGCATTATCCCAAATATGAAACTGACTGTCTGAAAAATAAGGAATGTTGAACATTCTGAGTCAAGGCAAATAAATGTTTGAATACATATATTTAGAACTTTATAAACAAAGTGCCCAACCATAGCTTAGAGTGTCACAGAAAATAAGATTTACTTACCCCAGGAGACTCATCTACATGTTTGTAGAAAGCCAAACCAGTACTGAAACGAGAATCAGCAGAGGTAATGGTATATATAAGAGTATATCGTCGATCTGAAAAGGGAGGTAAGAGATGAATCTCTACGACCGATAACAGAGAACCTATGAAATAGACCCCGTAGAAGGAGATCACTGCATTCAAATAGGCAATACTCTCCTCACATCCCTCTGACATTCACTGCACGCTGAGAGGAAAACCGGGCTCCAACTTGCTGCGGAGCGCATATCAACGTAGAATCTAGCACAAACTTACTTCACCACCTCCATCGGAGGCAAAGTTTGTAAAAACTGAATTGTGGATGTGGTGAGGGGTGTATTTATAGGCATTTTGAGGTTTGGGAAACTTTGCCCCTCCTGGTAGGAATGTATATCCCATACGTCACTAGCTCATGGACTCTTGCTAATTACATGAAAGAAAGCACATCCCCTGGGACAGATGGTCTTGTGACAACCACCACTGAAGAGAATCTCTGGTCTCCTGGTCCCGATTTATCTGAGGAGATAAATTCGCATAATCCCCATTCCACTGCCTGAGCATGCACAGTTGTAGTAGTCTGAGATGAAAGCGAGCAAACGGGATGATGTCCATTGCTGCTACCATTAGTCCGATAACTTCCATACACTGAGCCACCATTGGCTGGTGAATGGACTGCAGAGTTCGGCAAGTATTTAGAATCTTTGATTTTCTGACCTCCGTCAGAAATATTTTCATGTTTACTGAGACTATCAGAGTTCCCAGGTACGGAACACTTGTTTGAGGGACTAGTGAACTCTTTTCTACGTTCACCTTCCAACCGTGAGTTCTTAGAAATGATAACACGATGTCCGTGTGAGAATTGGACAGATGATAAGTTGACGCCTGGATCAAGATATCGTCCAGATAGGGCACCACTGCTATGCCTCGCGGCCTGAGAACCGCTAAAAGGGACCCTAGAACCTTTGTGAAGATCCTGGGAGCCGTGGCCAACCCGAAGGGAAGAGCCACAAACTGATAATGTTTGTCCTGGAAGGCAAATCTTAGGAACTGATGATGATCCTTGTGGATAGGAATGTGCAGATACGCATCCTTCAGGTCCACAGTGGTCATATATTGACCCTCTTGAATCATTGGTAAAATCTTACGAATGGTCTCCATATTGAACGATGGGACTCTGAGAAACTTGTTTAGATACTTGAGGTCTAAAATAGGTCTGAAGGTTCCCTCTTTTTTGGGAACCACGAAGAGATTTAAGTAGAACCCCTGCCCCTGTCCCAGCTTTGGAACTGGGAAAATTACACCCATTGTGTAGAGATCTTTTACACAGCATAAGAACGCCTCTCTTTTTGTCTGGTCTACAGACAATCGTGAAAGATGAAATCTCCCCCTGGGGAGATAATCCTTGAATTCTAGCTGGTACCCCCTGGGACACAATCTCTAATGCCCAGGGATCCTGTACGTCCCTTGCCCAAGCCAGAGCAAAGAAAGAGAGTCTGCCCCCTACTAGATCCGGTCCCGGATCGGGGGCTGCCCTTTCATGCTGTCTTGGTAGCAGCAGCGGGCTTCTTGTTTTTTTTACCTTTATTCCAGGCCTGGTTAGGTCTCCAGACCGACTTGGACTGAGTAAAGTTCCCTTCCTGCTTAGCAGAGGAACCGGGAGTCGAGGCAACTCCTCTGAAATTTCGAAAGGAACAATAATTATTTTGTCTACCCCTCGTCTTGAGGGATTTGTCCTGAGGTAGGGCGCGCCCCTTACCTCCAGTAATGTCGGAAATTATTTCCTTCAGCTCAGGCCCGAATAGGGTCTTACCTTTTAAGGGAATAGTTAAAACCTTAGATTTAGCAGATTTAGCAGACCACGACTTTAGCCATAACGCTCTGCGTGCCAGAATGGCAAAGCCTGCATTCTTCGCTACTAATTTTGCAATCTGAAAAGCAGCGTCGGTAATAAATGAATTAGCCAATTTAAGAGCCATAATTCTGTCTAGAATTTCCTCTAAGGGGGTCTCTACCTTCAGAGACTCCTCCAGGGCGTCAAACCAGAAAGCTGCCGTAGTTACTGGAACAATGCAAGCTGTAGGCTGTAGGAGAAAACCCTGGTGAACGAATAATTTCGTTAGAAGACCCTCTAATTTCTTATCCATAGGGTCTTTAAAAACACAACTGTCCTCAATGGGTATCATTGTACGCTTTGCTAGAGTGGAGATAGCAGGAGTCCCGTATGGCATCAAATATCGGAAACATTTTCTTCAAGTTAGGAGGGGAGAAAAACGGTATACCTGGTCTATCCCATTCCCTCTTAACAATTTCCGCACATCTTTTAGGAACTGGAAATACATCCGTGTAAGTAGGCACTTCTAAATATTTATCCATTTTACACAATTTTTCTGGGGGAATTGTGATAGGATCGCAATCGTCTAGAGTTGCCAAAACCTCCCTGAGCAACAGGCGGAGGTGTTCTAATTTAAATTTAAAGGACGGAGTGTCCGAGTCTGTATGAGGAATGAGGTTCCCTGATTCTGAACATTCGCCTTCAAACATAAAATCCCTAACCCCCACATCAGAGCATAGTGAGGGTGCATCGGAAATAGGCACTAAAGCATCAGAAGGTTCAGCATTTGCATCAAAACCTGACCTAATGCGTTTACCCTGCAAACCTGGCAGTTTAGACAGTACCTCTGTAAGGGTAGTAGAAATTACTGCCGCCATATCTTGTAAGGTAAAGGAAGTAGATGCGCTAGAAGTACTTGGCGTCTCTTGTGCAGGTGTTATGGTTTGAGGGGGGGTTCCACAATGACTTCTAAACACATAGAACACTGACTTTCTTCAATGTCAGACATGTTGAACAGACTAATAAAAACAGCACAAGTCTTGGAAAATCTTTATTATTTGAGAAAAACAACTTTTGGGAAAAAAACGTTACTGTACCTTTAAGAAAAAAAAAGTGTACACAGATTCCCAAAAGTGCCCAAACGTTATGCAAAATTAAAAATTTTGATAGGGAAGGTACCTATTGTGCTATAGGATATTGCACACCAAGTAAGGATCGATTTTAACCCTTGTGACGAACTGTAAGGCCCACCAGCAAAAAACGTTACTTTAAAAACATTTAAATTTAACTGCAGCTCCTTCAGTGTCGAAAGGAACGTTCCGGATGACAAATAAGGAGTCTGTCTAACACCCGGAGTAAACCTTGCAAGCTGTCTCCGGCTCTAACTGCGCACTGAGGCGCGAAAACTAGGCCCCGTCCATCTTCTACGATGGGAGTCAAGCATACCAAGCCGCATGGGAAGCGGTTTTAGTAAAAGCAATTGCCTTATAAAAAAAAAAATGCCATGTGGAACCCCCATTCAATAAAACAAATAATGTCTGCCAGGTTGTGTGTCAAAAATACAGTGTCTCACAAGTCATTTTTCCAGATTGTGTAAAAAAAAACGTACAGTGTCTCTTAGATGTTATTTTACACAGGGGACCAGTCCCATTCTGTCCGGACTACTACTTACCCCTCTAGTATGCACCTTCATGTCTGTCAATTCAGAATCGTGTCTTCTCAGAATGAAAATTGACTGCACATACCTCAAAGCTGCTTGCAGCAACAAACCGTTCCCCACACTGAAGATTCCCTATATTCCTCAGACATCTTGTGGGAAGTAAATATTGATCTCAGTTACAACTGCTGAAATCATCAGACTCAAGGCAGAATTCTTCTTCCATGTTCTGCCTGAGGAAAAATAGTATACCCCGGTACCATTTGAAAAACAGAATTTATGTTTACCTGATAAATTTCTTTCTCCTACGGTGTGTCCGGTCCACGGCTTCATCCTTACTTGTGGGATATTCTCTTCCCCTACAGGAAATGGCAAAGAGAGCAGACAGCAAAGCTGTCCATATAGCCCCCGCTCTGGCTCTGCCCCCCAGTCATTCGACCGACGGTTAGGAGAAAAAGGAGAAACTATAGGGTGCCGTGGTGACTGTAGTGTACAGAAATAAAAATTTTAAACCTGACTAAAAGCCAGGGCGGGCCGTGGACCGGACACACCGTAGGAGAAAGAAATTTATCAGGTAAACATAAATTCTGTTTTCTCCTACATTGGTGTGTCCGGTCCACGGCTTCATCCTTACTTGTGGGAACCAATACCAAAGCTTTAGGACACGGATGAAGGGAGGGAACAAGTCAGGTAACCTAAACGGAAGGCACCACGGCTTGCAAAACCTTTCTCCTAAAAACAGCCTCCGAAGAAGCATAAGTATCAAATTTGTAAGATTTGGCAAAAGTATGCAGAGAAGACCAAGTCGCTGCCTTACAGATCTGTTCAACAGAAGCCTCGTTCTTGAAGGCCCAAGTGGAAGCCACAGCTCTAGTAGAATTATCTGTAATTCGATCAGGAGGCTGCCGTCCGGCAGTCTCATAAGCCAATCGGATGATGCTTTTCAGCCAAAAGGAAAGAGAGGTAGCAGTAGCTTTCTGCCCTCTCCTCCTACCAGAATAAACGACAAACAAGGATGATGTCTGTCTGAAATCCTTTGTTGCTTCTAAATAGAATTTTAAAGCACGGACCACATCTAGGTTGTGTAACAAACGTTCCTTCTTCAAAACTGGATTCGGACACAAAGAAGGAACAACAATTTCCTGGTTAATATTCCTGTTGGAAACCACTTTTGGAAGAAAACCAGGTTTGGTACGCAAAACTACCTTATCTGTATGGAATACCAGATAAGGTGAAGAACACTGCAAAGCAGAAAATTCAGAAACTCTTCTAGCAGAAGAAATAGCAACCAAAAACAGAACTTTCCAAAATAGTAACTTAATATCTATGGAATGTAAGGGTTCAAACGGAACCCCTTGAAGAACTGAAAGAACTAAGTTTAGACTCCATGGAGGAGTTATAGGTCTGTAGACAGGCTTGATCCTGACTAAGGCCTGTACAAACGCCTGTACATCTGGCACGGCTGCCAGACGCTTGTGCAACAAAACAGACAGAGCAGATATCTGTCCTTTTAAAGAACTAGCTGACAAACCTTTATCCAAACCCTCTTGGAGAAAGGAAAGTATCCTAGGAATTTTAATTTTTGCCATATCTTATGGTAAATTTTCCTAGTCACAGGCTTTCTGGCTTGAACCAGAGTATCTATAACCGAATCTGAAAACCCACGCTTAGATAGAATAAAGCGTTCAATTTCCAAGCAGTCAGTTGCAGAGAGGCTAGATTTGGATGTTCGAATGGACCTTGTACTAGAAGATCCTGCCTCAAAGGTAGCTTCCATGGTGGAGCCGATGACATATTCACCAGGTCTGCATAGCAAGTCCAGCGTGGCCAAGCAGGAGCCATTAGAATCACCGAGGCCTTCTCCTGTTTGATCCTGGCTACAAGCCTGGGAAGGAGAGGAAACGGTGGAAACACATAAGCCATATTGAACGACCAGGGCGCCACCAATGCATCCACTGGTGTCGCCTTGGGATCCCTGGATCTGGACCCGTAGCGAGGAACCTTGGAGTTCTGACGAGACGCCATCAGATCCATATCTGGAGTGCCCCATAGTTGAGTTAACTGGGCAAAAACCTCCGGGTGAAGTTCCCACTCCCCCGGATGGAAAGTCTGCCGACTCAAATAATCCGCCTCCCAGTTGTCTACTCCTGGGATGTGAATTGCAGATAGATGGCAGGAGTGATCCTCCGCCCATTTGATGATCTTGGATACTTCTCTCATCGCCAAGGAACTCTTTGTTCCCCCCTGATGATTGATGTACGCTACAGTCGTCATGTTGTCCGACTTAAATCTTATGAATCTGGCCTTCGCTAGTTGAGGCCAAGCCAGGAGCGCATTGAATATCGCTCTCAGTTCCAAAATGTTTATCGGGAGAAGAGACTCTTCCCGAGACCATAGACCCTGAGCTTTCAGAGAGTCCCAGACCGCGCCCCAGCCTAAGAGACTGGCATCGGTCGTGACAATGACCCACTCTGGTCTGCGGAAACTCATTCCCTGAGACAGGTGATCCTGAGTCAACCACCAGAGGAGTGAGTCTCTGGTTACCTGGTCTACTTGAATCTGGGGAGACAAGTCTGCATAATCCCCATTCCACTGTTTGAGCATGCACAGTTGCAATGGTCTTAAATGAATTAGAGCAAAAGGAACCACGTCCATTGCTGCAACCATTAGTCCTATTACTTCCATGCACTGAGCTATGGAAGGCTGAGGAATAGATTGAAGAACTCGACAAGCGTTTAGAAGCTTTAACTTTCTGACCTCTGTCAGAAAAATCTTCATTTCCACGGAATCTATTATTGTTCCCAGAAAAGGAACCCTTGTGGACGGGGACAGGGAACTCTTTTCTATGTTCACCTTCCACCCGTGAGACCTGAGAAAGGCTAAAACAATGTCTGTATGAGCCCTTGCTTTGGAAAGGGACGACGCTTGGATTAGAATGTAGTCTAGGTAAGGTGCTACAGCAATGCCCCTCGGCCTTAGGACCGCTAGAAGGGACCCTAGCACATTTGTGAAAATTCTGGGAGCAGTGGCTAAACCGAACGGAAGAGCCACAAACTGGTAATGTTTGTCCATAAAGGCGAACATCAGGAACTGATGATGATCTTTGTGGATAGGAATATGCAGGTACGCTTCTTTAAGTCCACGGTATTCATGTATTGACCCTCCTGGATTGTCGGTAAAATCGTTCGAATGGTTTCCATTTTGAATGATGGAACTCTGAGGAATTTGTTTAGAATTTTTAAATCCAGAATTGGCCTGAAAGTTCCCTCTTTTTTGGGAACTACAAAAAGGTTTGAGTAAAAACCCAGACCTTGTTCCGCTGTTGGAACTGGGGTTATCACTCCCATTTTTAATAGATCTCCTACGCAATGTAAGAATGCCTGTCTCTTTATCTGGTCTGAAGATAAGCGAGACATGTGGAACCTTCCCCTTGGAGGAAGTTCCTTGAACTCTAGAAGATACCCCTGAGAGACTATTTCTAGTGCCCAGGGATCCGGAACATCTCTTGCCCAAGCCTGAGCAAAGAGAGAAAGTCTGCCCCCTACTAGATCCGGTCCCGGATCTGGGGCTACCCTTTCATACTGTCTTGGTAGCAGCAGCAGGCTTCTTGGCCTGTTTACCCTTGTTCCAGCCTTGCAATGGTTGCCATGCTGGTTTCGGCTGGGAAGCGTTACCTTCTTGTCTAGAGGCTGCAGAGTTAGAAGCCGGTCCGTTCCTGAAATTGCGAAAGGAACGAAAATTAGACTTGTTCTTAGCCTTGAAAGGCCTATCCTGTGGGAGGGCATGGCCCTTTCCCCCAGTGATGTCAGAAATAATCTCCTTCAATTCTGGCCCGAAAAGGGTCTTACCTTTGAAAGGAATATTAAGTAATTTTGTTTTGGACGACACATCCGCCGGCCAAGATTTTAGCCAAAGCGCCCTGCGCGCCACTATTCCAAAACCAGAGTTTTTCGCTGCTAATTTTGCTAATTGAAAAGCGGCATCCAAAATAAAGGAATTAGCCAACTTTAGTGCGTGAATTCTGTCCATGACTTCATCATATGGAGTCTCCTTTTGGAGCGAACTTTCTAGTTCCTCGAACCAAAAAGACGCCGCCGTGGTGACAGGAATAATGCACGAAATTGGTTGAAGAAAAAATCTTTTTAAGCAATCCTTCCAATTTTTTATCCATAGGATCTTTGAAAGCGCAACTGTCCTCTATAGGAATAGTTGTGCGCTTTGCTAACGTTGAAACTGCCCCCTCTACCTTAGGGACCGTTTGCCATGCGTCCCTTCTGGGGTCGACAATGGGGAACATTTTCTTAAATATAGGAGGTGGAACAAAAAGGTATACCTGGCTTCTCCCACTCCTTATTCACTGTGTCCGCTACCCTCTTGGGTATCGGAAAAGCATCAGCGTGCACTGGGACCTCTAAGAATTTGTCCATTTTGCACAACTTCTCTGGAATCACCAAAGAATCACAATCATCAAGAGTAGCTAGCACCTCCTTAAGCAGGGCGCGGAGATGTTCTAGCTTAAATTTAAATGCCACGATATCAGGTTCTGCCTGCTGAGAAATTTTTCCTGAATCAGAAATTTCTCCCTCAGACAGACCCTCCCTCACTGCCAATTCAGATTGATGTGAGGGTATAACAGATAAATTATCGTCAGCGCCTACTTGCTCATCCTCTGTATTTAAAACTGAGCAATCACGCTTTCTGGGAAATGCTGGCAGTTTGGATAAAAGAGCTGCTATAGAATTATCCATTACTGCTGTTAATTGCTGCATAGTAACAAGCATTGGCGCGCTAGATGTACTAGGTATCGCCTGCGCGGGCAAAACTGGTGTTGACACAGAAGGAGGGGATGATGAACTATCCCCACTACCTTCATTAGAAGAATCATCTTGGGCAACCTTATTAAATGTGACAGTACTGTCCTTACTTTGTTTGGACGCCATGGCACAATTTGCACATACATTTAAAGGGGGAACCGCCTTGGCCTCCATACACACAGAACATATGCTATCTGAAGGTACAGACATGTTAGACAGATTTAGGCAGGCTAATAATTTAATAAAATTTTTTTTAAACAAAACCGTTACTGTCTCTTTAAATAATAAAAAGAGCACACTTTATTTCTGAATGTTCAAAAAACTATCAAAGAAATATCCGATCTTTCAGAAATTTACACCCCAGTGTCTTAATGCTTTGAAAGTATTGCACACCAAATTTCAAGTCTCTAACCCCTTAAATGAGCAAACCGGAGCTAAAAGTTCAATTTACCGGTTTTAAACACACTACAGTCCCTGCCACAGACTTTGCTGCGGCTTTTACCTTCCTTAGGGGTGATTCACCACAGAATAAAGCCTCCCTGAGTCCTTTTCTCAGTCACAGGACCCTCTCACATGAAGCTGCATGCACTGCCTCTGGAAGTAACTGCGCAACTGAGGCGCGAAAATGAGGCCTCCTCACTCTGCATACCAGAGTGAAGGGGCCTTTCTGACTAGATTTAGGTGTCTAAACAACTGCCAGGCGCAAATAAACGTTCCCAAAGTGTTTCAATATTTAGAGCGGCAAAGAGAATGACTGGGGGGAGGAGCCAGAGGGGGGGCTATATGGACAGCTTTGCTGTGTGCTCTCTTTGCCATTTCCTGTAGGGGAAGAGAATATCCCACAAGTAAGGATGAAGCCGTTGACCGGACACACCAATGTAGGAGAAATAAAAAATTATTGCTTGAAGAAACTAAAACTATATTTTATCACCTCTTAAACTTTACCTACTTCCTATTACTAGCATAGGCAAAGAGAATGACTGGGGGGAGGAGTTAAGGGAGGAGCTATATAGCAGCTCTGCTGTGGTGCTCTTTGCCACTTCCTGTTAACAGGAGGATTATATCCCACAAGTAAGGATGAAACCCGTGGACTCTGTATATCTTGTAAAAGAAAATACTTACCTTTTAATCTTGACAGCTGCTCCAGCTTCCTCCACCCGTTGCAAAGCCTCTTCCTGGGTCTAAAATGAGGAATCCGGCATCCTCCAATCATGGTGTTGAATCAGACACTGATTCCCCCGGGGGGGAAACCGTGATTGGAGAATGACTGATCCATCATTTCTGACATCAGAAATGGCTTGCGACAACCGGGGAAGCTGGAGCGGCTTTCAAGATTAAAAAGGTAAGGTTTTTTTTCACAACACGATTGAAATGTAAATTTTGATGACTTAAAGTGTCCCTGTTTTTAATCGAATTTTTAAAAACCGGGCACTTTAGCCTCAAAATTTACATTCACTTTAAAAGGACATGAAACCCACAAATTTCCATTCATGATTTGTATAGATCATCCAATTTTAAGCAACTTTCCAATTTACATTTATTATCACATTTGCTTCATTCTCTTGTTATCCTTTGCTGAAGGAACATATTTGCACTACTGGCAGCTAATTAGCGAATCACAAGAGACAAATGTGTGCAGGCACCAATTAGCAGCTAGCTCCCACTAGTGTAGCATATGTCTGTATTCTTTTACAACAAGGGTTACCAAGAGAACACAGTACATTTGAAAATAGAAGTGAATTTAAAAGAGAGTCTTAAAATTACATGCTCTATCGGAATCATGCAAGTTTAAATTTTGACTTTCAAGGGGTGTTTTCCTTTTACTGCTAATATATGACATGAATATAAAAAAAAAACTTCACACTGAACATTCTAATGAAATAATGTAACTTGAATGCTTTCTAGTAACTGTAAGTAATTTGACATTAAATTTGTTTGTTGTTACTACGAATATAAAGTTAACAACCGCACTGAAGTCTATGGAGATTTCAGATGACACATTTAATTAACACATTTTATTACTTTAACAGAAAATCCCATTAATATTAACACTACTAAATATACAAATAAGCAAACACAATAAAACTTAATCTGATCTGAATAACAAACCTTGCATTACTTGGATGATAATGAGTTGCATGGAACTGTCTGAGCTGCTCCCATGTAAGATCTGGAATGTTTAGTGGTTCTCCACCTGAAACAACAGCATACGTGTGGTCTGGAAGAAGTTTGTTCTGCAAGTACTGTGAAAATACTTTCTCGTTGTCTGTCTAAAAAACAGGTATCATAGAAAATGAATAAAAATACTGGTGAAGAAAAAAAAATAATTTAGTTAAAAAAAAAAAAGTGTCCATTGTTATAGCATTTACGGTTTCAATGCAGAACTTTTGCATCAGGAGCAGTACAATTTTTTTTCTAACCCCCCCCCCCAGCAATTGTTGTTCTAGCCCCCCCCCCCCAGGTCTGTAGCAGAGAGACCTTGCTCCGTGGTCTCCCTCTGCACCCTGCCACTGGTTCCCAGCAGGTGATGTGGCCCTACAGCGGCACACCGGCCCTGAAAAGCTGAACAGGTACCCCCTCCCCTCTTACCTGCACCCCAGCATTGCAGGGCCAGGATTTCTGCCCTTGGTTTGCTTTTGGTACATCAATGACCTAAGCATGTCCAGTAACTGATAAATACCACTAGGCAATTTAAACATTTATCTAATTCCATTATAAGACCAAATACTTGCATTTTGCATTTCTTGTCTTTTTGCGCTTATTACAGCATAATTGGTAATATGAGAACAACACAGAAAGAATAAAAAAAACAAATGATAAAAGCTATTTAAAAAAAGTTATATGTTCACTATATATATATATATATATATATATATATATATATATATATATATATATATATATATATATATATATATATATATATATATATATATATATATATATACACAAATATACATACATATACACACACACACACACACACACGGAAAGCAGGAAAAAGCACTCACTGGACTTAGTAAAAAATAATACTTTTATTCGGTAACGTTTAACATATAATCCATACAATACAGTGAAAGAAATGAAAAAAAAAAAAAAATAATAATAATATATATATATATATATATGGCAAGCAGGAAACAGCACTCACTGGACTTAGTAAAAAAACATAATTTATGCTTACCTGATAAATTCCTTTCTCCTGTAGTGTGGTCAGTCCACGGGTCATCATTACTTCTGGGATATTAACTCCTCCCCAACAGGAAGTGCAAGAGGATCACCCAAGCAGAGCTTCTATATAGCTCCTCCCCTCTACGTCACACCCAGTCATTCGACCAAGAACCAAACGAGAAAGGAGAAACTATAGGGTGCAGTGGTGACTGGAGTATAATTTAAAATTTAGACCTACCATAAAAAACAGGGCGGGCCGTGGACTGACCACACTACAGGAGAAAGGAATTTATCAGGTAAGCATAAATTATGTTTTCTCCTGTTAAGTGTAGTCAGTCCACAAGTCATCATTACTTCTGGGATACCAATACCAAAGCTAAAGTACACGGATGACGGGAGGGACAGGCAGGATCTTTATACGGAAGGGACCACTGCCTGAAGAACCTTTCTCCCAAAAACAGCCTCCGAAGAAGCAAAAGTGTCAAATTTGTAAAATTTGGAAAAAGTATGAAGAGAAGACCAAGTTGCAGCCTTGCAAATCTGTTCAACAGAGGCCTCGTTCTTAAAGGCCCAAGTGGAAGCCACAGCTCTAGTGGAATGAGCTGTAATTCTTTCAGGAGGCTGCTGTCCAGCAGTCTCATAGGCTAAACGTATTATGCTACGAAGCCAAAAAGAGAGAGAGGTAGCAGAAGCTTTTTGACCTCTCCTCTGTCCAGAATAAACGACAAACAGGGAAGAAGTTTGGCGAAAATCTTTAGTTGCCTGTAAATAAAATTTCAGGGCACGGACTACATCTAGATTGTGCAGAAGTCGTTCCTTCTTTGAAGAAGGATTCGGACACAATGATGGCACAACAATCTCTTGATTGATATTCTTGTTAGTGACAACCTTAGGTAAGAACCCAGGTTTAGTACGCAGAACTACCTTATCTGAATGAAAAATCAGATACGGAGAATCACAATGTAAGGCTGATAACTCAGAGACTCTACGAGCCGAAGAAATAGCCATTAAAAACAGAACTTTCCAAGATAACAGCTTGATATCAATGGAATGAAGGGGTTCAAACGGAACACCCTGTAAAACGTTAAGAACTAACTTTAAGCTCCATGGTGGAGCAACAGTTTTAAACACAGGCTTAATCCTGGCCAAAGCCTGGCAAAAAGCCTGAACGTCTGGAACTTCTGAAAGACGCTTGTGTAAAAGAATGGACAGCGCTGAGATCTGTCCCTTTAAGGAACTAGCAGATAAACCCTTTTCTAAACCTTCTTGTAGAAAAGACAATATCCTAGGAATCCTAACTTTACTCCATGAGTAACTCTTGGATTCGCACCAATGTAAGTATTTACGCCATATTTTATGGTAAATCTTTCTGGTAACAGGCTTCCTAGCCTGTATTAAGGTATCAATAACTGACTCCGAAAAACCACGCTTTGATAAAATCAAGCGTTCAATTTCCAAGCAGTCAGCTTCAGAGAAATTAGATTTTGATGTTTGAAAGGACCCTGAATTAGAAGGTCCTGTCTCAGAGGCAGAGACCAAGGTGGACAGGATGACATGTCCACTAGATCTGCATACCAGGTCCTGGTCACCGATGCTCTCTCCTGTTTGATCCTGGCAATCAATCGAGGAAGCATCGGGAAGGGTGGAAACACATAGGCCATCCCGAAGGTCCAAGGTGCTGTCAAAGCATCTACCAGGACTGCTCCCGGGTCCCTGGACCTGGACCCGTAACAAGGAAGCTTGGCGTTCTGGCGAGACGCCATGAGATCTATCTCTGGTTTGCCCCAAAGTCGAAGTATTTGGGCAAAGATCTCCGGATGAAGTTCCCACTCCCCTGGATGAAAAGTCTGACGACTTAGGAAATCCGCCTCCCAGTTTTCCACTCCAGGAATTATCTTTGATACTTCAGTCATCGCTAGGGAGCTTCTTGTCCCTCCTTGATGGTTGATGTAAGCTACAGTCGTGATGTTGTCCGACTGAAAACTGATGAACCCCCGAGTTGTTAACTGAGGCCAAGCCAGAAGGGCATTGAGAACTGCTCTCAATTCCAGAATGTTTATTGGAAGGAGACTTTCCTCCTGATTCCATGATCCCTGAGCCTTCAGGGAATTCCAGACAGCGCCCCAACCTAGTAGGCTGGCGTCTGTTGTTACAATTGTCCAATCTGGTCTGCTGAAAGGCATCCCCCTGGACAGATGTGGCCGAGAAAGCCACCATAGAAGAGAATTTCTGGTCTCTTGATCCAGATTCAGAGTAGGGGACAAATCTGAGTAATCCCCATTCCACTGACTTAGCATGCACAATTGCAGCGGTCTGAGATGTAGGCGTGCAAAGGGAACTATGTCCATTGCCGCTACCATTAAGCCGATTACCTCCATGCATTGAGCCACTGACGGGTGTTGAATGGAATGAAGGACACGGCAAGCATTTTGAAGCTTTGTTAACCTGTCTTCTGTCAGGTAAATCTTCATTTCTACAGAGTCTATAAGAGTCCCCAAGAAGGGAACCCTTGTGAGTGGTAAGAGAGAACTCTTCTCTACGTTCACCTTCCACCCATGCGACCTTAGAAATGCCAGTACTAACTCTGTATGAGACTTGGCAGTTTGAAAGCTTGACGCTTGTATCAGAATGTCGTCTAGGTACGGAGCCACCGAAATTCCTCGCGGCCTTAGCACCGCCAGAAGAGAGCCCAGAACCTTTGTGAAGATTCTTGGAGCCGTAGCCAACCCGAATGGAAGAGCTACAAACTGGTAATGCCTGTCTAGGAAGGCAAACCTTAGATACCGGTAATGATCTCTGTGAATCGGTATATGAAGGTAGGCATCCTTTAAATCCACTGTGGTCATGTACTGACCCTTTTGGATCATGGGTAAGATTGTCCGAATAGTTTCCATTTTGAACGATGGAACTCTTAGGAATTTGTTTAGGATCTTTAAATCCAATATTGGTCTGAAGGTTCCTTCTTTCTTGGGAACCACAAACAGATTTGAGTAAAAACCTTGTCTGTGTTCCGACCGCGGAACCGGATGGATCACTCCCATTAGTAAAAGATCTTGTACACAGCGTAGAAACGCCTCTTTCTTTATCTGGTTTGTTGACAACCTTGAAAGATGAAATCTCCCTTTTGGGGGAGAGGTTTAGAAGTCCAGAAGATATCCCTGAGATATGATCTCTAACGCCCAGGGATCCTGGACATCTCTTGCCCAAGCCTGGGCGAAGAGAGAGAGTCTGCCCCCCACTAGATCCGTTCCCGGATCGGGGGCCCTCACTTCATGCTGTCTTAGGGGCAGCAGCAGGCTTTCTGGCCTGTTTGCCCTTGTTCCAGGACTGGTTAGGTTTCCAGCCTTGTCTGTATCGAGCAACAGCTCCTTCCTGTTTTGGTGCAGAAGAAGTTGATGCTGCTCCTGCCTTGAAGTTACGAAAGGCACGAAAATTAGACTGTCTAGCCCTAGGTTTGGCTCTGTCTTGAGGCAGGGCATGGCCTTTACCTCCTGTAATGTCAGCGATAATTTCCTTCAAACCGGGCCCGAATAAGGTCTGCCCTTTGAAAGGTATGTTAAGTAGTTTAGATTTAGAAGTAACATCAGCTGACCAGGATTTTAGCCACAGCGCTCTGCGTGCCTGAATCGCGAATCCGGAATTCTTAGCCGTAAGTTTAGTTAAGTGTACTACGGCATCAGAAATAAATGAATTAGCTAGCTTAAGGGTCTTAAGCTTGTGTGTAATCTCATCTAATGGAGCTGATTCAAGGGTCTCTTCCAGAGACTCAAACCAAAATGCTGCTGCAGCCGTGACAGGCGCAATGCATGCAAGGGGTTGCAATATAAAACCTTGTTGAACAAACATTTTCTTAAGGTAACCCTCTAATTTTTTATCCATTGGATCTGAAAAGGCGCAGCTATCCTCCACCGGGATAGTGGTACGCTTAGCTAAAGTAGAAACTGCTCCCTCCACCATAGGGACCGTTTGCCATAAGTCCCGTGTGGTGGCGTCTATTGGAAACATCTTTCTGAATATAGGAGGGGGTGAGAAAGGCACACCGGGTCTGTCCCACTCCTTAGTAACAATTTCAGTAAGTCTCTTAGGTATTGGAAAAACGTCAGTACTCGACGGTACCGCAAAATATTTATCCAACCTACACATTTTCTCTGGTATTGCAACTGTGTTACAATCATTCAGAGCCGCTAAGACCTCCACTAGTAATACACGGAGGTTTTCCAGCTTAAACTTAAAATTTGAAATGTCTGAATCCAGTTTATTTGGATCAGATCCGTCACCCGCAGAATGAAGCTCTCCGTCCTCATGTTCTGCAAATTGTGACGCAGTATCTGACATGGCCCTAATATTATCAGCGCACTCTGTTCTCATCCCAGAGTGATCTCGCTTACCTCTAAGTTCTGGTAATTTAGACAAAACTTCAGTCATAACATTAGCCATGTCCTGTAGTGTGATTTGTAATGGCCGCCCTGAAGTACTCGGCGTTACAATATCACGCACCTCCCGAGCGGGAGATGCAGGTACTGACACGTGAGGCAAGTTAGTCGGCATAACTTCCCCCTCGTTGTTTGGTGAATGATGTTCAATTTGTACAGAATGACTCTTATTCAAAGTAGCATCAATGCAATTAGTACATAAATTTCTATTGGGCTCCACCTTGGCTTTTGCACATATAGCACAGAGATATTCCTCTGAGTCAGACATGTTTAACAAACTAGCAATTAAACTAGCAAGCTTGGAAATACTTTTCACTCAAATTACAAGTAATGTGAAAAACGCACTGTGCCTTTAAGAAGCACAGAAAAAAATTATGACAGTTTAATAATAAGGAACTGGAAAAATTATAACAATCAGATTTTTCCCAGTAAAGGCATAAATTTAGCAAAGGATTGCCCCCATTAGCAATGGATAACTAACCCTTAATGGCAGAAAAAAATGTACAAAATATAAACGTTTTTTATCACAGTCAAAGCACAATCTCACAGGTCTGCTGTGAGTGATTACCTCCCTCAAAATAATTTTTGAAGACCCTTGAGCTCTGTAGAGACGATCCGGATCATGCAGGAAGAGAAACAGACTTTTGACTGAATTTTTGATGCGTAGCAAAAGCGCCAAAATAGGCCCCTCCCCCTCACTCACAGCAGTGAGGGAAGTTCAGTAAACTGTCTCAGATTAAAATAAACGATAGCCAAGTGGAAAAACAGTGCCCAAAAACAATTTTTCACCCAGTACCTCAGATATTTAAACAATTTAGCATGCCAGCAAAAACGTTTAAAATCAAATATCATGAAATGCCATTAAACAGCCTGTTGCTAGACGTTCCCACTGCAAGCAAGGCTAAAGATTATATGCATATAGTATTACCCAGAGAAGTGCCATTCCCCAGAATACAGAAGTGTACACATATATACATAAACAGCCTGATACCAGTTGCTACTACTGCATTTAAGGCTGAACTTACATTATATTGGTATTGGCAGTATTTTCTCAGTCAATTCCATTCCTCAGAAAATAATATACTGCAACATACCTCTTTGCAGGTGAACCTGCCCGCTGTCCCCTGATCTGAAGTTTACCTCACTCCTCAGAATGGCCGAGAACAGCAAAAACATAATTTATGCTTACCTGATAAATTCCTTTCTTCTGTAGTGTGATCAGTCCACGGGTCATCATTACTTCTGGGATATTACTCCTCCCCAACAGGAAGTGCAAGAGGATTCACCCAGCAGAGCTGCATATAGCTCCTCCCCTCTACGTCACTCCCAGTCATTCGACCAAGGACCAACGAGAAAGGAAAAGCCAAGGGTGAAGTGGTGACTGGAGTATAAATTAAAAAATATTTACCTGCCTTAAAAACAGGGCGGGCCGTGGACTGATCACACTACAGAAGAAAGGAATTTATCAGGTAAGCATAAATTATGTTTTCTTCTGTTAAGTGTGATCAGTCCACGGGTCATCATTACTTCTGGGATACCAATACCAAAGCAAAAGTACACGGATGACGGGAGGGATAGGCAGGCTCTTTATACAGAAGGAACCACAGCCTGAAGAACCTTTCTCCCAAAAATAGCCTCCGATGAAGCAAAAGTGTCAAATTTGTAAAATTTGGAAAAAGTATGAAGCGAAGACCAAGTTGCAGCCTGTCAGGTTTTCCTTTGCCCTTCCCCCAATGCCTATAAAGCTTCCTTCTCAGCTGCAGACAAGTGCTTAGTAATTTGTTTGTAGTGAGCACTGTTTCTGAGCCACATCAGGATTTCTACTCCTGTGATCTTTATTCACACTCTAAGAGATAATATCTTCAAAGTTAAATCAGATTCTCTGAACTGTTATTTTGCTAAAGTTACTTATCTGCACGACTGAGATATTAAACTTCAGTGTGGGAGCCTTATATGAAAACATCGTGGCAGTACACACCTCTTTCTGATTTATCTCCTGTCCTGTGTATATATTTCAACTTGTCTCGCTCTGCCTCACAGCCCACAGAGGAATCCTCTCTCTCTACTGCTGCTGCTAACGGAGCAATTTCCCTGTCACATCTAAGCAGCCAGCTGGATCCTAAACTGAAACTACTCACCGGAACAACAGCTGATCCTGTCTGTATCAACGCTGCAGAGAAAAACATCAGCGTCTGGGATCTTCACACACTGAAACCACGGACAAGGCACTGCCTGCAGTAAATCAGCTTGTGTGAATACTTAACACAACTTGTCCTGCATCCTCCTCTTCATTTAGGAGTCTCCAGGTAAATAATCATTACCCTGAATAAGGGATTTGCATACTCATATCTGTATATAAATTGGAGTTACTTACCTTGAACCTGCAACCCTTAAAGGGACACACATGTTAAGAAGCTATTGCTTAAAGGGATATACTATACTTTACAGCATACCTAAGTTGGGATATTACCTAAAGTCTTACTAATCTTACCGCTGCTCATCTGCCTACTACCTAGGTGGTAACTAAAGTACTGCTACATAACCTGTGTTATAATTATCAGAGGAACTTTATCAGTACATTATAAAAAACTTCACTTCTGTCTAATTCTGTAACCCATTCTATTACCGGGATTGCAGCAGACAAAGTGATACAAAACCTTATTTAGGTCTACAGTTGAGTTCCATAGACTGAATTCTTCAATTAAACTGACATATTACTAAGCCACTCATCACCTTTTCGAATCCTGACGAGATTATAAGCCCCACGAAGATCCAGTTTTGTGAAAATTTTTGCGTTTCCTAATCTTTCAATGAGTTCTGGTATGAGGGGGAGAGGGTATCGGTTTTTTATAGTTCTTCTGTTTAGTTCTCTGTAATCTATGATTGGTCTAAGTGAGGAGTCTTTGTTTCTGACGAAGAACATTCCTGCCCCTGCTGGGGAAGTAGAAGGTCTTATGAAGCCCTTTCGGAGGTTCTCATCAAGGTAATTTTTTAGATGTTCTAACTCTGGCTGGCTGAGAGGATATAGATGTCCATGGGGAACAACAGCACCCGGTTGAAGTTCTATAGGGCAGTCGTATTTACGATGTGGTGGTAAAGTTTCTGCCTCTCTTTTGCTGAAAACATCAGCAAAATCCTTGTAGACTTCAGGTAGGTTGACTTCGGAATGTGATAGCTGTAAGACGTGTACCTGTGGATGTTTGAACCATCAATTACACGAACAACAACAGGTTGCTGCTTGCACACAAACTTAATTTTATTTCTTTTAACAACATCTAAATCCAAATAATTTCCATAAGCCCCTGAATCCACGATGGCCTCAGTCTTCAGTCTGCTTTGGTCCCACTGCAAAGTTAATGGGAGACGACAGTAAGTGGAGTTCATATGTGAAACACAAGATGTATGAATAGTAATGCACTTACTTCTCTTATTCTTTATCAGTGTTGGACAGTCCTTCACCGTGTGGTTCGGATTAGCACAGTACATGCAGAGCATTTGAGTCCTTCTGCGGTTGCATTCTTCGGAAGTGAGTGGTCCACGGATTATACCTATGTCCATAGGTTCTGGGGTTGTTTTGTGTATGGGAGGTAAACGGTGTGAGGAGGTTGCTCTGTGTGTGTTCTCCTGATAACCCCGTTCGCTTCTCCTCTCGCGGAGACGTCTATCAATTTGGGTAGTAAGTCTCATAAGTTGTTCTAGGGAATCAGGTAAGTCGATTCGGGCCAGTTCATCTTTAATTGCGTCTGATAACCCTATCCTAAACTGGTTCTTAAGCGCTACTGTATTCCATAAGGAGTCCGTGGAGTATTGTTTAAACTCCGTTATATCATGTCAGGTTTTCCTTTGCCCTTCCCCCAATGCCTATAAAGCTTCCTTCTCAGCTGCAGACAAGTGCTTAGTAATTTGTTTGTAGTGAGCACTGTTTCTGAGCCACATCAGGATTTCTACTCCTGTGATCTTTATTCACACTCTAAGAGATAATATCTTCAAAGTTAAATCAGATTCTCTGAACTGTTATTTTGCTAAAGTTACTTATCTGCACGACTGAGATATTAAACTTCAGTGTGGGAGCCTTATATGAAAACATCGTGGCAGTACACACCTCTTTCTGATTTATCTCCTGTCCTGTGTATATATTTCAACTTGTCTCGCTCTGCCTCACAGCCCACAGAGGAATCCTCTCTCTCTACTGCTGCTGCTAACGGAGCAATTTCCCTGTCACATCTAAGCAGCCAGCTGGATCCTAAACTGAAACTACTCACCGGAACAACAGCTGATCCTGTCTGTATCAACGCTGCAGAGAAAAACATCAGCGTCTGGGATCTTCACACACTGAAACCACGGACAAGGCACTGCCTGCAGTAAATCAGCTTGTGTGAATACTTAACACAACTTGTCCTGCATCCTCCTCTTCATTTAGGAGTCTCCAGGTAAATAATCATTACCCTGAATAAGGGATTTGCATACTCATATCTGTATATAAATTGGAGTTACTTACCTTGAACCTGCAACCCTTAAAGGGACACACATGTTAAGAAGCTATTGCTTAAAGGGATATACTATACTTTACAGCATACCTAAGTTGGGACATTACCTAAAGTCTTACTAATCTTACCGCTGCTCATCTGCCTACTACCTAGGTGGTAACTAAAGTACTGCTACATAACCTGTGTTATAATTATCAGAGGAACTTTATCAGTACATTATAAAAAACTTCACTTCTGTCTAATTCTGTAACCCATTCTATTACCGGGATTGCAGCAGACAAAGTGATACAAAACCTTATTTAGGTCTACAGTTGAGTTCCATAGACTGAATTCTTCAATTAAACTGACACAGCCTTGCAAATCTGTTCAACAGAGGCCTCATTCTTGAAGGCCCAAGTGGAAGCCACAGCTCTAGTAGAATGAGCTGTAATTCTTTCAGGAGGCTGCTGTCCAGCAGTCTCATAAGCTAAACGAATTATGCTACGAAGCCAAAAAGAAAGAGAGGTAGCGGAAGCTTTTTGACCTCTCCTCTGCCCAGAGTAAATGACAAACAGAGAAGACGTTTGTCGAAATTCCTTAGTTGCCTGTAAGTAAAATTTTAGAGCACGGACTACATCCAGGTTGTGCAGTAGACGTTCCTTCTTTGAAGAAGGATTTGGGCATAAAGAAGGAACAACAATCTCTTGATTGATATTCCTGTTAGTAACTACCTTAGGTAAGAACCCATGTTTAGTACGCAGGACTACCTTATCCGAATGAAAAATCAAATAAGGAGAATCACAATGTAAGGCTGATAATTCAGAGACTCTTCGAGCCAAGGAAATAGCCATTAAAAATAGAACTTTCCAAGATAACAACTTTATATCAATGGAATGAAGGGGTTCAAACGGAACGCCCTGAAAAACATTAAGAACAAGGTTTAGACTCCATGGTGGAGCAACAGTTTTAAACACAGGCTTAATCCTGGTCAAAGCCGGACAAAAAGCCTGGACGTCAGGAACTTCTGACAGACGTTTGTGTAACAGAATGGACAGAGCTGAGATCTGTCCCTTTAATGAACTAGCAGATAAACCCTTTTCTAAACCTTCTTGTAGAAAAGACAATATCCTAGGAATCCTAACCTTACTCCAAGAGTAACCTTTGGATTCACACCAATATAGGTATTTACGCCATATCTTATGGTAAATCTTTCTGGTAACAGGTTTCCTAGCCTGTATTAAGGTATCAATAACTGACTCAGAAAACCCACGTCTTGATAAAATCAAGCGTTCAATTTCCAAGCAGTCAGCTTCAGAGAAGTTAGATTTTGATGTTTGAAGGGACCCTGTATCAGAAGGTCCTGTTTCAGAGGTAGAGACCAAGGTGGACAGGATGACATGTCCACCAGGTCTGCATACCAAGTCCTGCGTGGCCACGCAGGTGCTATTAGAATCACTGATGCTCTCTCTTATTTGATTCTGGCAATCAATCGCGGAAGCAACGGGAAGGGTGGAAACACGTAAGCCATCCTGAAGTCCCAAGGTGCTGTCAGAGCATCTATCAGGACTGCTCCTGGATCCCTGGATCTGGACCCGTAACGAGGAAGCTTGGCGTTCTGTCGAGACGCCATGAGATCTATCTCTGGTTTGCCCCAACGTCGAAGTATTTGGGCAAAGACCTCCGGATGAAGTTCCCACTCCCCCGGATGAAAAGTCTGACGACTTAAGAAATCCGCCTCCCAGTTCTCCACTCCCGGGATGTGGATTGCTGACAGGTGGCAAGAGTGAGACTCTGCCCAGAGAATTATCTTTGATACTTCCATCATAGCTAGGGAGCTTCTTGTCCCTCCCTGATGGTTGATGTAAGCTACAGTCGTGATGTTGTCCGACTGAAACCTGATGAACCCCCGAGTTGTCAACTGGGGCCAAGCCAGGAGGGCATTGAGAACTGCTCTCAATTCCAGAATGTTTATTGGCAGGAGACTCTCCTCCTGACTCCATTGTCCCTGAGCCTTCAGAGAATTCCAGACGGCACCCCAACCTAGAAGGCTGGCGTCTGTTGTTACAATTGTCCAGTCTGGTCTGCTGAATGGCATCCCCCTGGACAGATGTGGCCGAGAAAGCCACCATAGAAGAGAATTTCTGGTCTCTTGATCCAGATTCAGAGAAGGGGATAAGTCTGAGTAATCCCCATTCCACTGACTTAGCATGCACAGTTGCAGTGGTCTGAGGTGTAAGCGTGCAAAGGGTACTATGTCCATTGCCGCTACCATTAAGCCGATTCCCTCCATGCATTGAGCCACTGACGGGTGTTGAATGGAATGAAGGGTGCGGCAAGCACTTTGAAGTCTTGTTAGTCTGTCCTCTGTCAGGTAAATCTTCATTTCTACAGAATCTATAAGAGTCCCCAGGAAGGGAACTCTTGTGAGTGGAACGAGTGAACTTTTCTTTTCGTTCACCTTCCATCCATGTGAACTTAGAAATGCCAGCACTAACTCTGTATGAGACTTGGCAGTTTGAAAGCTTGAAGCTTGTATCAGAATGTCGTCTAGGTATGGAGCTACCGAGATTCCCCGCGGTCTTAGTACCGCCAGAAGAGCACCCAGAACCTTTGTGAAGATTCTTGGAGCTGTAGCCAATCCGAATGGAAGAGCCACAAACTGGTAATGCCTGTCTAGGAAAGCAAACCTTAGGTACCGATAATGATCTTTGTGAATCGGTATGTGAAGGTAAGTATCTTTTAAATCTACAGTGGTCATGTACTGACCCTCTTGGATCATAGGTAAAATTGTCCGAATAGTCTCCATCTTGAACGATGGAACTCTTAGGAATTTGTTTAGGATCTTTAAGTCCAGGATTGGTCTGAAAGTTCCCTCTTTTTTGGGAACCACAAACAGATTTGAGTAAAACCCCTGTCCCTGTTCCGATCGTGGAACTGGATGGATTACTCCCATTAACAAGAGCTCTTGTACGCAGCTTAGAAACGCCTCTTTCTTTGTCTGGATTGTTGACAATCTTGACAGATGAAATCTCTCTCTTGGAGGAGAGTATTTGAAGTCCAGAAGGTATCCCTGAGATATTATCTCTAGCGCCCAGGGATCCTGAACATCTCTTGCCCAAGCCTGGGCGAAGAGAGAAAGTCTGCCCCCCACTAGATCCGATCCCGGATCGGGGGCCCTCAATTCATGCTGTCTTAGGGGCAGCAGCAGGTTTCCTAGTCTGCTTGCCCTTGTTCCAGGACTGGTTAGGTTTCCAGCCTTGTCTGTAGCGAGCAACAGCTCCTTCCTGTTTTGGTGCAGAGGAAGTTGATGCTGCTCCAGCTTTGAAATTACGAAAGGAACGAAAATTAGACTGTCTAGTCTTGGCTTTGGCTTTGTCCTGAGGCAGGGCATGGCCTTTACCTCCTGTAATGTCAGCGATAATCTCTTTCAACCCGGGCCCGAATAAGGTCTGCCCTTTGAAAGGTATATTAAGCAATTTAGACTTAGAAGTAACATCAGCTGACCAGGATTTTAGCCACAGCGCCCTGCGTGCCTGAATGGCGAATCCTGAATTCTTCGCCGTAAGTTTAGTAAGATGTACTACGGCCTCCGAAATGAATGAATTAGCTAGTTTAAGGACTCTAAGCCTGTCCGTAATGTCGTCCAGAGTAGCTGAACCAATGTTCTCTTCCAGAGACTCAATCCAGAATGCCGCTGCAGCCGTGATCGGCGCAATGCATGCAAGGGGTTGCAATATAAAACCTTGTTGAACAAACATTTTCTTAAGGTAACCCTCTAACTTTTTATCCATTGGATCTGAAAAAGCACAGCTATCCTCAACCGGGATAGTGGTACGCTTAGCTAAGGTAGAAACTGCTCCCTCCACCTTAGGGACCGTTTGCCATAAGTCCCTAGTGGTGGCGTCTATTGGAAACATTTTTCTAAATATCGGAGGGGGTGAGAACGGCACACCGGGTCTATCCCACTCCTTAGTAACAATTTCAGTAAGTCTCTTAGGTATAGGAAAAACCTCAGTACTCGTCGGTACCGCAAAATATTTATCCAACCTACACATTTTCTCTGGTATTGCAACTGTGTTACAATCATTCAGAGCCGCTAACACCTCCCCTAGTAATACACGGAGGTTTTCCAGTTTAAATTTGAAATATCTGAATCCAGTCTGTTTGGATCAGAACCGTCACCCACAGAATGAAGTTCTCCGTCCTCATGTTCTGCCACCTGTGACGCAGTGTCTGACATGGCCCTAATATTATCAGCGCACTCTGTTCTCACCCCAGAGTGATCACGCTTACCTCTTAGTTCTGGTAATTTAGCCAAAACCTCAGTCATAACAGTAGCCATATCCTGTAATGTGATTTGTAATGGCCGCCCAGATGTACTCGGCGCTACAATATCACGCACCTCCCTCTGAGCGGGAGATGTAGGTACTGACACGTGAGGCGAGTTAGTCGGCATAACTCTCCCCTCGTTGTTTGGTGAAATTTGTTCAATTTGTACAGATTGACTTTTATTTAAAGTAGCATCAATACAGTTAGTACATAAATTTCTATTGGGCTCCACTTTGGCATTGCAACAAATGACACAGGTATCATCCTCTGAATCAGACATGTTTAACACACTAGCAAATAAACTTGCAACTTGGAAATACAATTCAATTAGAATAATATTAAAACGTACTGTGCCTTTAAGAAGCACAGAAGATCTATGACAGTTGAAAATTAATAAATTGAAACAGTTATAGCCTCAATCCTTGTAAACAACACAACTTTAGCAAAGGTTTAATCCCATTAGCAAAGATAACAAATTCTGAAAGCAGGAAACAAATTACAGAATAAACGTTTTTTATCTCAGTCAAACTATAATTCTCACAGCTCTGCTGAGAGAAATTACCTCCCTCAAAATAAGTTTTGAAGACCCCTGAGCTCTGTAGAGATGAACCGGATCATGCAGGGAATACAATGAGTTGCTGACTGAAATATTTGATGCAGTAAAAGCGCCAAAAAAACGGCCCCTCCCCCTCACACACAGCAGTGAGGGAGAACAGAAACTGTCAGAAAAACAGATTAAGCAACTGCCAAGTGGAAAAATAGTGCCCAAACATTTATTCACTCAGTACCTCAGTAAATGAAAACGATTTTACATTCCAGCAAAAACGTTAAACATAATCTCTAGTTATTAAACAGCTTTATGTATTTCTTACAGTGTAATTCTAGTGAAGTACCATTCCCCAGAATACTGAAGTGTAAAGTATACATACATGACATTATATCGGTATGGCAGGATTTTCTCATCAATTCCATTGTCAGAAAATAAAAACTGCTACATACCTCTATGCAGATTCATCTGCCCGCTGTCCCCTGATCTGAAGTTTACCTCTCCTCAGATGGCCGAGAAACAGCAATATGATCTTAACTACTCCGGCTAAAATCATAACAAAAACTCTGGTAGATTCTTCTTCAAACTCTGCCAGAGAGATAATAACACACTCCGGTGCTATTTTAAAATAACAAACTTTTGATTGAAGATATAAAACTAAGTATAATCACCATAGTCCTCTCACACATCCTATCTAGTCGTTGGGTGCAAGAGAATGACTGGGAGTGACGTAGAGGGGAGGAGCTATATGCAGCTCTGCTGGGTGAATCCTCTTGCACTTCCTGTTGGGGAGGAGTAATATCCCAGAAGTAATGATGACCCGTGGACTGATCACACTTAACAGAAGAAATGAATTTTAGCTACGCCGGCTAAAATCATCCAAAAACTCAGGTAGATTCTTCTTCAAATTCTACCTGAGAAGGAACAACACACTCCGGTGCTGTTTTAAAATAACAAACTTTTGATTGAAGATATAAAAACTAAGTATAATCACCACAGTCCTCTCACACATCCTATCTATTAGTTGGGTGCAAGAGAATGACTGGGTGTGACGTAGAGGGGAGGAGCTATATAGCAGCTCTGCTTGGGTGATCCTCTTGCACTTCCTGTTGGGGAGGAGTTAATATCCCAGAAGTAATGATGACCCGTGGACTGACCACACTTAACAGGAGAAATAATACTTTTATTCAGTAACGTTTAACATATAATCCATACAATACAGTGAAAGAAATGAAAAGAAAAAAAAAACTAATAATAATAATTAATATATATATATATATATATATATAAAGCAATACAAGAAGAATGGATATACATAACCACATCATGTGTCACAAGTGCATATGTCATAACTAAACCCAGATCCGATCTAAATCATAGATACATATCCAACGATGCAATCAACATTAGCTCACAGGTCCCAACATTGTCAGCGGGTTAAAAAAACATTTTAAGAGCATCCCCTATACATCGTAGCTAAAATAGCAGAGGCCTCATAGGAACTATGTCAAGTCAAGAGCATAAACATGCAACAAGTATCTAAGTGTTACTGAGAATGATACATAGTTCATTAGTATATGGTAATCCGATACTCTATAGCACCAGGAAAAGCCCCATTTTCAACTATGCACAGTGAGATCGTAGTGATACACAGTTCATTAGTATATGGTAATGAGATAGTTAATCTATAGCACCAGGAGAAGCCCCATTTGCAACTATGCACAGTAAGATCGTAAGGTAGCCTATTCATACCCCAATCGTTATTAATAACCGGGACCAGATTGCAAAGAATTGCTCAAATAACGGTATCAAGTCGGGCATACATAGATATCAATTTGGCTGAATACATATGTGTCAATCCGGGGTGCGCTCATACACATTAACAAGCCTGCAGAGCAATAGTAACAATATCATGGTATTACGTGACGTGACCCCGTTAAAGACCCATAATCCACATACTCAGCACGAGTTGCTTGAAGAAAAACAGGACCCTCAAACATCAGAAAAACTAAGGCCCCTAATGTGGCGGGTTACAGGCCAGTGAGAGCTGTGGGCTCTAAGTCTAGTCATACGGACCTGTCCTGCATGCGCATCGCACTAGGTAGCTCCTCCCCCGGCCACATCAAGCGGCTATAGGATACGTCGAGGAGGACAAGCCCCTATACATATCTAATGGGATTGAGATAGAGAATATGTATATGTAACGGGATCCAAAGACAAGGCATATACCCAATAATAAAAATGAGACAAGAGGTAGTTACCAAGTCGCTTAGGCACCCTAAGGTGCAGGCATCAAACTAGAGATGATTAGCTAGGGACCTAATAAGAGCTGTAAATAAGTGTCAGTGGATGAAAGGTAATGTGGCCCCTTGGTCCAGTGTCGATACCCTAAGTACTAATAAACACATCGTCCTTAACCTAAGAGAAATGCAACACGTCATGACAGCTGAATACCATGGCAAAGATAGTACAGGTAAAAACACAGTCTAGCAGGATAACAAATAGTGTGAGAATCACGGCAAACAGAGCAGCCAAAACATGACAATATTGTGTGCATAGAAGACTACAATACTGGGGGTTACCCCACAACCTAACATTCAGGATACTGTGGGTGTTCTGTGATACATAGACAGTCTCAGAAATGTAAGCCCACAGGTAATCAGACAATCGTAGTGTGGGGGGGGGGGAACAGCATACAATAGTTCATTATCACAGGGAATGGTATTAGCTCCTCACAGGAAGCAATGCCAATAAATCCCCATGTTCAAACCTCTAGGGTGAACAGTGTCCAATTTATAAATCCACTCAACCTCCTTCTGTAGTAACAGCTTACCACGATCGCCCATCCGGCTTAGTGGAGGGACATGGTCAATCAATTTAAACCTAAGGTCAGCCACGGAATGGCCTTTCTCCATGAAGTGTCTGGCTACTGGTTGGTCACTTTTCCCTTTGTCAATAGCATATTGCACTTCTATGATTTGCCATCCGCTTTTTTATATTGTCAGAGGTCTTGCCTATATAAAACAGGCCACAGTTGCAATTCAGAATATAAATCACAAATTTAGTTGTACAGGTGAGGTAGTGTTTAATTTTGTAACTCACATTCGTGTGTGGGTGTCTGAATTGGCTGCATTGGAGCATAGCATTAAACGTTATATGATTTAGATCGGATCTGGGTTTAATTATGACATATTCACTTGTGACACATGATGTGGTTATGTATATCCATTCTTCTTGTATTGCTTTATATATATATATATATATATATATATATATATATATATATATATATATATATATATATATATATATATTTATTTATTTATTTATTTTTAATTTATTTTTTCATTTTTTTCACTGTATTGTATGGATTATATGGGGTGTTTGTTTTGAATTGGTTGGCTTGGCAACAGCTTTGGCGGTTTTTTGCACTGGAGGAGGGTCTTATGTGAGGGTATAAATGTTTGATTCACTTGTGGAACATTGGTCTGATGAAGGGGAGCATTCCCCGAAACGTTACTGAATAAAAGTATTATTTTTTACCAAGTCCAGTGAGTGCTGTTTCCTGCTTGCCGCATCTTACCCTACTCTAGAACCCTGGCATTTAAAGAACTGTTTGTGAGAGTGCACCTGTCTCACAGTATCTATTATATATATATATATATATATATATATATATATATATATATATATATATATATATATATATATATATATATATATATATATATATATATATATATATATACATATATATATATATATATATATACACACACACACACATACACATACACACATATATATATATACATATATACACATACACACATACATACATACATATATATATACACATACATACACACACGCATACATACATATACACACACACACACACACACACAGGTATACATATTACACAGGCACACACCTTACCAAATCTATAATTTAGTTATTCCGAAATCAAGACTATTTCATTCAAATTAATAAAATAAAAATTATTAAAAAGAAACACGAAGGGGGGTGGAGCTAGCTACTGAAGTGGATGGTCGCATTTTTGCAGAGCTCCCGGGCTCTAGATATACTATATGAGGCTTGTCCACCTTATCCTTCAGCCCAAAGATACTTAGAAATAGACCCCAATTTTATAAGCTTTGCAAGAATCAGACCAGGAGCGTACAAAAGCTCTATTTCACCTAGCTTTATACAGAGTCAAGGCAAACTATATAGCGTTTCATAAGCCGGAGAAACCCAAGATGGCGCTGACCTCGTGGGGTGAGGAAATCATGGCCATGATAGATACCCACTTCTCTAACCTAACAAGTGCTTGCAACAGTGGTTGGGCAGGAAGTACCAGCTATTGCTGATCCAGGCTACCAAGAGAAGTCGCAGAACCCCTGTGAGGATATTCTCCGCACTTGAACTCCTCTGTATGTACAAGAGGCTGACTATGTCGGAGCTGCCCTTATACCAGATGAAAATGTCTTACCTATGCGGAGCACACAGATACCGGACACTGCAGTCACTCCTTCAAGTATTACGGCGACCCACTTTGTGCTGCAGCTCACCAAACCACTAATACCAATATTTATTTCTTTTTTGACACGATGAGTCCACGGATCATCTTAATTACTATTGGGAATACCACTCCTGCCCTGCAGGAGGCGGCAAAGAGCACCACAGTAAAGCTGTTAAATATCACCTCCCTTCCCTCCCAACCCAGTCATTCGACCGAAGTAAAGAAGAGAAAGGAAGTAACAAGGTGCCGAGGTGTCTGAAGTTTATAATATCCAACAACATGTCTACTCAAAAACAGGGCGGGCCGTGGACTCATCGTGTCAAAAAAGAAATAAATTTATCAGGTAAGCATAAATGTTCTTTTCTTTTTAATGACACAATGATTCCACGGATCATTTTAATTACTATTGGGAATCAATACCCAAGCTAGAGTACACAGATGATACAGGAGGGACAAGACAGGGAACCTAAATGAAAGGCACCATTGCTTGAAGAACCCTTCTCCCAAAAGCGGCCTCAGCCGAGGCAAAAGTGTCAAATTTATAGAATTTTGAAAAAGTGTGAAGAGAGGACCAAGTTGCAGCCTTGAAGATCTGTTCCACAGAAGCTTCATTTTTGAATGCCCATGAGGAAGCAACAGCCCTCGTGGAATGAGCCGTAACTCTCTCTGGAGGCTGCTGTCCAGCAGTCTCATATGCAAAAAGATACTCTTCAGCCAAAAAGAAAGAAGTAGCCGTAGCTTTCTGTCCCTTACGTTTTCCAGAGAAAACCACAAACAAAGCAGAAGACTGACAAAAATCCTTAGTCACCTGCAGGTAAAATTTTAAGGCACGAACCACATTCAAATTGTGCAGAAGGCGTTCCTTCTGAGAAGTAGGATAAGTACACAATGAAGGAACAACAATCTCCTGATTAATGTTCCGATCAGAAACAACTTTAGGAAGAAATCCTAATTTAGTATGTAAAACTACCTTATCTGAATGAAATATAAGATAAGGGGACTCGTACTGCAATGCCAAGAGCTCTGACACTCTGCGAGCAGAAGAAATAGCAACAAGAAACAAAACTTTCCAAGATAACATCTTAATATCTAAGGAATGTCTAGGCTCAAACCGAGCCCCTTGAAGAATTTTGAGAACCAAATTAAGACTCCATGGAGGAGTAACTGGCTTGGACACAGACCTGATCCTGATCAAAGCCTGACAAAAAGATTGCACATCTGGAACATCTGCCAGACCCTTTGTAACAAAATAGATAAGGCAGAAATTTAACCCTTTTGGGAACTAGTTGATAATCCTTTCTCCAAACCCTCTTGGAGAAAGGACAAAACTCTAGGAATCCTAACTCTACTCCAGGAGTAGCCTTTGACTTCACACCATTAAAGATATTTACGTCCTATCTTATGGTAATTCCTTCTAGTTACAGGATTACGAGCCTGAATCATGGTCTCTATGACCTATTCTGAAAAGCCCACTTGGATAAAATTAAGAGTTCAATCTCCAAGCAGTCCGCATCAGAGAAACCAGAATTGGATGAAAGAAAGGCCCTTGATTAGAAGGTCCTTCTCAACGGAAGTCTCCAAGGTGGAAGAGATGACATGTCCACCAGGTCTGCATGCCAATCCTAAAAAGCCACATCAGTGAGAGTAGGATCACCAACGCCCTCTCTTGTTTGATTTGAGCAATAACTCGAGGTAGAAGAGCAAACGGAGGAAATAGGTATGCGAGACTGAAATTCCAAAACCTCTACCCATACCACGGAAGCTTGGCATCCTTCCAAGAAGCCATGAGATCCAATTTCAGACTGACCCTATTTGAGAATCAGGCTGGAAAACACTTCCGGATGGAGTCCCTACTCCCCCCCGGGTAAAAGGTCTGCCTGTATAGGAAGTCCGACTCTCAGATGGCTGAGGAGAGGACTTAAGTGCTAGGCAGGAATCGAAAACCGTTAATTTCCTGATTTCTGTCAGAAAAAAATATTAGGCTTCTCAATAAAACTACCCCTGTAGTTGGAATCCATCCGAGACCGCAGGAAAGATAACAACATTTCCGCGTGTGACCTTGCTTGTTGAAAGGCGTCTGAACTAGAATATCATCCAGATAAGTTGCCATTGCAATGCCTCGCAATCAAAGCACCGCCAGTAGGAATCCCAGAACCTTTAAGAAAATTCTGGTAGCTGTGGCAAGACCGAATGGAAGAGCCACGAGCTGGAAGTGCTTGTTTAGAAATGCAAACCTTAGAAACATGTGAAGGTCCCTGGGGATGGGAACATGCAGGTATGCGTCCTTTAAATCCACCGTGGTCATAAATTGACCCTCTTGGACCAGAGAAAGAATGGAACGAATAGTTTCCATCTTAAAGGACGATACTCTGAAAAACTTGTTTAGATTTTTGAGATCTAAAATTGGTCTGAAGGGTCCCTCCTTCATGGGAACCACGAGCAGATTGGAAGAAACCCCCAGACCCCTTTCCTGCATTGGAACAGGAACAACACTCCCAGGTCAGAGAGGTTCCATATCAAGTGTAAAGATACCTCTCCTTTTGCCTAGCCTACAGAAAATCTTGAAGGCCAAAACTTTGCCCTGAAAGAGAGTCTGGAACGCTAGCTTGTATCCTTGGAACACAAAGCCCATGGATCTAGAACAACTCGAACCCAAGCCTGTTACTTAATATTAGGCTTCTCGGATTGCTTTGTTTATTTCTCTTTTCCTGAAGGAAAAAATGTTCTCCCGTAATGTCAGAAACTGTGTCCGTCAAAACAGGCCCCAAACAAGGACTCTCCCTTGTAAGGATCACAAAAAGTTTGGACTTAATATTTGGATTAATATTTTAACCATAAGGTTCTGCGGACCAACATGGCAAAACCTGAATTCTTAGCTCCCAGTTTAATAACCTGAAGGGAAGCTCTATAATAAAAGAGATAGCCAACTGAAGGACCTTTATCCTATCCTGTAATAGCTTCCGAGGGGAGTGTCTGTCTGACTAGATCAGACAACGCATCCAGAACGCTGCAGTACTGTAGTAGCAATACAAACCTCAGGAGGACAATGTAACCCTTGAGCGACCCCTCAAACCTCTTATACTGAAAGGAACAACTATTCTCAATGGAATAGTGGTTTTCTTGGCTATCATGGGAATTGCCCCTTTGGTACTGCTGTCAATATTCCTTGATAGTGAGGAACATCTTATAACTATAGGGAATGGAGAAAAAGAGGATACTCTCTCTCATTCCTTAGTAACAATCACTGTAGCCCTATCTGGTACAAGAAAAACTTCCGCCGTGGAGGGCACAGTTGTCCAGGATAGCTAAAAACTCCTTAAGTAGAAAACAGAGGTACTCTAGCTTAAAGGGACAGTCTAGTGCAAAATAAACTTTCATGATTCAGATAGAGCATGTAATTTTAAACAATTTTCCAATTTACTTTTATCACCAATTTTGCTTTGTTCTCTTGGTATTCTTAGTTGAAAGCTTAACCTAAGAGGTTCATATGCTAATTTCTTATACCTTGAAGGCTGCCTCTTAAGAATGCATTTTAACAGTTTTTCACCACTAGAGGGTGTTAGTTCATAAATTTCATATAGATAACACTGTGCTCATGCACGTGAAGTTACCTGGGAGCTATCACTGATTGGCTAAACTGCAAGTCTGTCAAAAGAACTTAAAAAAGGGGCAGTTTGCAGAGGCTTACATACAAGATAATCAAAGAGGTAAAAAATATATAAATATAACTGTGTTGGTTATGCAAAACTGGGGAATGGGTAAAAAAGGGATTATCTATCTTTTAAAACAATAACAATTCTGGTGTAGACTGTCCCTTTAAATCTGAAGAATACAACTTCAACATCAGAGAAAGGAATTACACTGAATGAATCTGAAATCTTACCCTCAGGATACCAAAATATCCTCCTCCTCAGCTATGAGAGGGAAAGTTCGTGAAAGATATAGTTATGACAGAAACCCTACACACTGATTTTTAACATTTCCTCTAGCGCTCTCCCTGTAGCAAGGGAATTGTGAGGAAAGGCATGGCACTTAATTAAAAAAGTTTTGGAGACACCTGAGGAGAAAAACTGTCATAATTTGAACATTAAAAACGTCAAGGAAAGATTCCTCTCACTCTGAATTCCTTCATTTACAATTGAGAGGAGTATATGCACAGCACCTAATACTACAGCCACACAAGTCCCGTCCATCGTGGGCGTGTTCACACTCACTAAACATGTTATCCAACATTTAAAGTGAAAAACTCCATAATAAAACCTACATAGTATCACCACAAAGAGACTAATCTCCTCAATCCCTAGTGCCTGCCAGAGCTGCCCTATATGATCCCTTTATGATACATAGGAATATTAATAGTTCCAGGGAAAAAAAATAATTGTCATCCTTTTTTCCTAGGAGATTAAAGTTCCCAACCTTATTCTTTTTTTTTTCACATCTAATCCCAGAAAAAAATAAAGTCAGCACTTACCTTATTAAACTGCCGGGCAGCTTCACCAGGTTTGAGAGGTCCTCTCCCTCACATAGCCCTGTGGATAAAAGATAAGGTCTGAGTAATGATATTCAGACTATTAGGATTAGGGCAGCATAAATGTATGGGAGGTGCATTGAGAATTGTGTCTCACAAGTTCCCATTGCTCTAAAGCCACCACTGCTCTACTGAAGTGACTGATATGGACTATGGCTACACCCCAGAACAAAGTAGCACAATCCTGTACTACTTATTTCTTTTTTTTAAATAATAAACTCTTGATTGAAGATCTTTTCTCTAACACCTAATTTACCACCTCCTTGCACTTACCGTAGGCAAAGAGAATGACTGGGTTGGGAGGGAAGGGAGGTGATATTTAACAGCTTTACTGTGGTGCTCTTTGCCGCCTCCTACTGGGCAGGAGTGGTTTTCCCAATAGTAATTAAGATGATCCGTGGACTCATCGTGTCATTAAAAATAAATAGAACATGCCAGCCCTTACCATTAACTGGGTTATGTATAGAGGATATCAGGAACAAATTGGATAATATTAAGGTAAATAAAACTCCAGGCCCAGATGGAATACACCCAAGGGTGTTAAGGGAATTTAGCACTGTTATAGACAAACCTCTACTCTTAATTTTTCAAGACTCATTATCCTCAGGCATGGTACCCAAGGATTGGCATAAAGCCAATGTGGTGCCACTCTTCAAAAAGGGAAGTAGGGATGATCAAGGAAGCTATAGACCAGTTAGTCTGACATCAATAGTGTGGAAGATATTTGAAGGGATTATATTGATGAGCATATTCGTGTAAACAAGATTGTGAGTTCTAATCAGCATGGTTTTATGAGAAATAGATCATGTCAAACTAATCTAATTAGATTCTATGAGGAAGTAAGTAAAAATATAGATAAAGGGGAATCAGTTGATGTGATATACTTTGATTTTGCAAAGGCGTTTGATACAGTGCCACATAAGAAATTAATGCACAAAATTAAGGGACTGGGAATAGCTGTAAATGTTAGCTCATGGATAAATAACTGGATAAAAGATAGGGAGCAACGAGTAGTAGTAAATAGATCATACTGAGATTGGACAAAGGTAATCAGTGAAGTCCCCCAGGGATCAGTATTGGGCCATGTTCTTTTTAATATTTTTATAAATTACTTGGAGCAAGGATTAAATAGCGACATCTCTATTTTTGCAGATGATACTAAATTAAGTGAGGTCACTAGGTGAAAGCAGGATGAACTTTCTTTACAAAAGGACCTGCAAAGATTAGAAGTATGGGCAGTAGATGGAAAATGAGATATAATACGGGAAAATGCAAGGTTCTACATTTTGGAAGTAAAAATAAGCAGGCAGCGTATTATTTAAATGGAACAAGACTTAGCCAAACACAGGAGGAAAGGGATTTGGGGGTAGTAATAGATAACAAGCTAAAGATGGATGCACAATACAGGGCAGCGGCTTCAAAGGCTAATAAGATACTAGCATGTATTAAAAGAGGCATAGATTCAAGGGAGGAAAGCATAATTCTGTCACTATATAAAGCCCTGGTAAGACCTCACCTTAAGTATGGAGTGCAGTTCTGGGAACCGATCGCAAAAAAAGATATTGCAGAACTAGAAAAAGTTCAGAGAAGGGCCACAAAGCTAATAAGAGGATTGGAGAATTTAAGCTATGAGCGTAGGCTAGCCAAACTGGGTCTGTTTTCTTTAGAAAAAAGGCACTTGAGATGTAACATGATTACTTTATATAAATATATTCAAGGCTCATATACAGAGAGATGGACGAAGCTCTGTTTATTCCAAGAAAATTGTTTGTGACAAGAGGTCACAATTTAAGGTTGGAGGAAAGGAGATTAAATCTCCTGCAACGGAAACGTTTTTTCACTGTAAGAGCAATAAAATTGTGGAACTCATTACCAAAGGAGGTGGTAAATGCCAATACCCTAGATACATTTAAAAATTGTTTGGATACATTTCTGTTTATAAATAAAATTCATAAATATGATTGCTAGTATTAAATGGGTCACCTTTTAGTGGGATTATTTAAGCTTAACTGGAGCTTTTTGTAAGTATTTTAGATTTGTATAGGCTGAACTTGATGGACTTTGGTCTATTTTCAACCTCATCTACTATGTAACATTGAGTGGACAAGTAACATTTTCCTTCTGGGATAGTAGCTTTTAACCAGACTAGTAAAATATAAATAAATAAATAAATATATATATATATATATATATATATATATATATATATATATATATATATATATATATATATATATATATATATATATATATATATATATATATATATATCTATATCTATAGATAGAGAATATATATATATATAATATATATATATATATATATATATATATATATATATATATATATATATATATATATAAATATATATATATATATATATATTAGCACTCACTGGGTCTTAAATGTAAAGTCTTTATTTCCTCTGTAACGTTTCGGGGTTGTCCCCGTCCTCAGACAGCTTAATACTTAAAGGGACATAATACTCATATGCTAAATCACTTGAAACTGATGAGTAAGTTCTGTGTAAAAAGTTATACTCACCTGCTCCCAGCTGCAGGTAAAAAAAAACAAAAAAAATGAAGAAATGAACAGCAGCCAATCAGCATCAGCAGTGCTGAGGTCATGAACTCTTACTGTGATCTCATGAGATTTGACTTAACTCTCATGAGATTTCATAGTAAGCTTCCTTTACCCGATTGGTGAAATAGCATGAGAGTGCATGATGCTCATCCTTTCAGCTGTCCCAGGACAGACACACTAAAATGCTGCTTAGAAATCCTTTACAATGGGAGGTGGCTACTGAGGAACTTTTGAGGTAAAATATCTTACTTTTTTACATAGAGATGGTCAGGAGATATTTTCTAGTCAGCTTTTTACAGCTATGCTGCATCACTTTAAAGTGTTTAAACATTTGGGTATTATGGCCCTTTAAGCTGTCTGAGGATGGGGGCAACCCCAAAACGTTACAGAGGAAATAAAGACTTTACATTTAAGACCCAGTGAGTGCTACAATTATTACAGAATATATTGATTACTTCAGTAGGAACCCTGGGCAATAGAGTATTACGGCTGCCTTGCTTGCAGTGTGGAAGTTGGAGTGCTTCATCCCTGCTGAAATTGGATAGAATATATATATATATATATATATATATATATATATATATATATATATATATATATATATATATATACACACACATACATACATACATACATACATACACACACACATATACACAGACATACATATACACACACACAGTGAGAACACACCTCTGTGCAATTTCACTTGAATACATTGCATTTCCTTACAGTAATTGTATTACTTCAAAGTTGAACAGTAGGGTATTTGCTCTTATGTAAACTTAAAAACTTGCATTTTAGCCAACTAGTGCTGGTTCCTGCACAACTCCACGGGAGTGAGCACAATGTTATCTATATGGCACACATGAATTAGCAGTGTCTTGCTGTGAAAAGCTAATAAAAATGCATGAGATAAGAGGTCATCTGTAGTGGCTTAGAAACAGGCAGAAATGTAGTGGTTTGAACGTTAAGGCGTTATGTCTTTTAAAACAATAACAATTCAAATAGACTGTCCCTTTAAAGGGCTACATTAGATCAGAAAGAAAATAATGGAACAATGTAATAAAATCAGAGGAAACAAAACATATATACAATAACAGCTATAAAATATTATAGTCAATGGAATAACATATCCATTAGCATGGACATGAGATGTTTAACACTTAACACACTATGATGGAATGAACTGAAAACCACTGTCTCACCTCTTCATATTAGACACCACATACTTGTTCTACAGTGTTATTATAATATTATATTCAGGCTGAGTTTCTGTAAATTGTGATAAAAGAAAAACAAACAAACATTCTATAAAACTATAGAGCCATAAACTCAATTTCTGAAAAATGTATTACTTTTCTCATTATATAAGTATGCAACTTACAAAAGCCCCTTTCATCTCATTGAAAACAATGCCTTTGAAGATTAAAGGGGAGTTTGGATCAGTTGGATTTTCATGCTCCAGTCGCCACCCTTCTTGCCTGAAATAATGAGCAATTAAACACATTAAACACTTGGAAATGATAATATAAAATATTTATTTATACAAAGTAAAAATAACAGCTTTGCAATATACGTTCAGTATTTATTTTGTCCCCTTTTACTTTTATTTAATTGAAAAATGTGTGAGCTTCCCGAATTAAAGTGAAGACTCCAGACTTAACACCGCTATATAATCAGTCATTGGTTGCACACTCCAATCACCCATACATGATTGCCCCTTTTTTGGCATCAGAAGAGAAGGAAACCTAGGTTGCACTAAATACATTTTACACTTATTTTTTCAATATTTAATCAACTATTATTAAAAACTATATATGAATATTATTTCCATGATAATCTTTTGAGTTGAATACATCATTCAAACTACCATTTATTTAATGTTTAAAGGGACATAAAACCCAAAATATTTATTTCTTGATTCAGATAGAGCACACGATTTTAAGCAACTTTCCAATATACATATATTATCTAATTTTCTTTGTTTTCTTGTTGTCCTTTGTTGAAAGGCAGGGGTGTAAGTTCGGGAGTGTGCACATCTCTTCAGCACTATATGGCAGCAGTTTTGCAACCATGTTATTCATTAGCAAGAGCACTAGATGGCAGCACTATGTCCTGTCATGTAGTGCTTCAGACATTTGCATGCTTCCTACCTATGTATCTCTTCAATAAAGATTAACATGAGAATGAGACATTTGATAATATAAGTAAAATGGGAAATGTTTTAAAATTATATTCCCTATCTGAATAATGTTGGGTTTCATGTCCCTTTGATGTAAGGTAGTTATTGCATTTATACTGAGTGAAATCTTACCAAAAATCCAGTTCTCTTAAGCAAGGGAAGAATACTGCATCTAAGTAAACCGACAAGAGATTCTGAAAATCCTTGGGATTCTGAGTTGAAAATGGGTACATTGTATAGTCACTTGCTGCAACAAAGGGAAAGAACCAGAATTTACTTTTTAACATAGGTTGTTTAAAGGGCCGTTATAGTTGAAACAAGACATGCGACATAGTAGAAGTACCGCTCATAACCCGCAGAGCACAGCTGTGTGATTAGAGCAGCAGCTTCTGCTTGGGACCCACAGAGCATTTAAAAAGACTGTGCACAACTTTAGTGTCCCTTTAGCAAACTGAGTTGTGCTACTAATGTTGCTGATTGGATCAGTGGTAGTTTCTGTGCGGGACTAGCAGTGCACTGCGGGTGCCGAGCAGAACTTCTACTATGTGTTTAGCCCCTTTCCAGGGATTAAAAACAGAAGTGCAGGGTTGCTAGTCTTAAAATCAAATCCTCTAACAAATAAGAGCATGTCATTTACTTTGTAGTTTCTGCCTACATACTACAGATATTCTTTAACACAGTTTTTTTTTGTAATGAAAATTATCACGGGAAGTAACCAAGCCTAACAAAGGTGTTTGTTCATAAAAATCAACTGTAAACCAGATTTAAAAGGACATAAAAAACATAATTTATGCTTACCTGATAAATTCCTTTCTTCTGTTGTGTGATCAGTCCACGGGTCATCATTACTTCTGGGATATTATCTGCTCCCCTACAGGAAGTGCAAGAGGATTCACCCAGCAGAGTTGCTATATAGCTCCTCCCCTCTACGTCACCTCCAGTCATTCGACCAAGGACCAACGAGAAAGGAGAAGCCAAGGGTGTAGTGGTGACTGGAGTAAAATTTAAAAAATATTTACCTGCCTTAAAAAACAGGGCGGGCCGTGGACTGATCACACAACAGAAGAAAGGAATTTATCAGGTAAGCATAAATTATGTTTTCTTCTGTTATGTGTGATCAGTCCACGGGTCATCATTACTTCTGGGATACCAATACCAAAGCAAAAGTACACGGATGACGGGAGGGATAGGCAGGCTCATTATACAGAAGGAACCACTGCCTGAAGAACCTTTCTCCCAAAAATAGCCTCCGAAGAAGCAAAAGTGTCAAATTTGTAAAATTTGGAAAAAGTATGAAGCGAAGACCAAGTTGCAGCCTTGCAAATCTGTTCAACAGAGGCCTCATTCTTAAAGGCCCAAGTGGAAGCCACAGCTCTAGTAGAATGAGCTGTAATTCTTTCAGGAGGCTGCTGTCCAGCAGTCTCATAGGCTAAACGAATTATGCTACGAAGCCAGAAGGAGAGAGAGGTAGCCGAAGCCTTATGACCTCTCCTCTGACCAGAGTACACGACAAACAGGGAAGACGTTTGTCGAAAATCCTTAGTTGCCTGCAAGTAGAACTTGAGGGCACGAACCACATCCAGATTGTGTAGAAGACGTTCCTTCTTTGAAGAAGGATTTGGACACAAGGATGGAACAACAATCTCTTGATTGATATTCCTGTTAGTGACTACCTTAGGTAAGAACCCAGGTTTAGTACGCAGAACTACCTTGTCTGAGTGAAAAATCAGATAAGGAGAATCACAATGTAAGGCTGATAACTCAGAGACTCTTCGAGCCGAGGAAATAGCCATTAAAAACAGAACTTTCCAAGATAACAATTTTATATCAATGGAATGAAGGGGTTCAAACGGAACACCCTGTAAAACGTTAAGAACTAAGTTTAAACTCCATGGCGGAGCAACAGTTTTAAACACAGGCTTGATCCTAGCTAAAGCCTGACAAAAGGCCTGGACGTCTGGATTTTCTGACAGACGCCTGTGTAACAAGATGGACAGAGCTGAGATCTGTCCCTTTAATGAGCTAGCCGATAAACCCTTTTCTAAACCTTCTTGTAGAAAGGACAATATCCTAGGAATCCTAACCTTACTCCAGGAGTAACCTTTGGATTCGCACCAGTATAGGTATTTACGCCATATCTTATGGTAAATCCTTCTGGTAACAGGCTTCCTAGCCTGTATCAGGGTATCAATAACCGACTCAGAAAAACCACGTTTTGATAAAATCAAACGTTCAATTTCCAAGCAGTCAGCTTCAGAGAAGTTAGATTTTGATGTTTGAATGGACCCTGTATCAGAAGGTCCTGTCTTAGAGGTAGAGACCAAGGCGGACAGGATGACATGTCCACTAGATCTGCATACCAAGTCCTGCGTGGCCATGCAGGCGCTATTAGAATCACCGATGCTCTCTCCTGTTTGATTTTGGCAATCAATCGAGGAAGCAGCAGAAAGGGTGGAAACACATAAGCCATCCCGAAGTTCCAAGGTGCTGTCAAAGCATCTATCAGAACCGCTCCCGGATCCCTGGATCTGGACCCGTAGCGAGGAAGTTTGGCGTTCTGGCGAGACGCCATGAGATCTATCTCTGGTTTGCCCCAACGTCGAAGTATTTGGGCAAAGACCTCCGGATGAAGTTCCCACTCCCCCGGATGAAAAGTTTGGCGACTCAAGAAATCCGCCTCCCAGTTCTCCACTCCCGGGATGTGGATTGCTGACAGGTGGCAAGAGTGAGACTCTGCCCAGCGAATTATTTTTGATACTTCCATCATTGCTAGGGAGCTTCTTGTCCCTCCTTGATGGTTGATGTAAGCTACAGTCGTGATGTTGTCCGACTGAAACCTGATGAACCCCCGAGTTTTTAACTGGGGCCAAGCCAGAAGGGCATGGAGAACTGCTCTTAATTCCAGAATGTTTATTGGTAGGAGACTTTCCTCCTGATTCCATTGTCCCTGAGCCTTCAGAGAATTCCAGACAGCGCCCCAACCTAGTAGGCTGGCGTCTGTTGTTACAATTGTCCAGTCCGGCCTGCTGAATGGCATCCCCCTGGACAGATGTGGCCGAGAAAGCCACCATAGAAGAGAGTTTCTGGTCTCTTGATCCAGAGTCAGAGTAGGGGACAAGTCTGAGTAATCCCCATTCCACTGACTCAGCATGCACAATTGCAGCGGTCTGAGATGTAGACGTGCAAAGGGAACTATGTCCATTGCTGCTACCATTAAGCCGATCACCTCCATGCATTGAGCTACTGACGGGAGTTGAATGGAATGAAGGACACGGCATGCATTTAGAAGCTTTGTTAATCTGTCTTCTGTCAGATAAATCTTCATTTCTACAGAATCTATAAGAGTCCCTAAGAATGGAACTCTTGTGAGAGGAAAAAGAGAACTCTTCTTTTCGTTCACTTTCCATCCATGCGACCTTAGAAATGCCAGAACTAACTCTGTATGAGACTTGGCAGTTTGAAAGCTTGAAGCTTGTATCAGAATGTCGTCTAGGTACGGAGCTACCGAAATTCCTTGCGGTCTTAGTACCGCCAGAAGGGCACCCAGAACCTTTGTGAAGATTCTTGGAGCCGTAGCCAATCCGAATGGAAGAGCTACAAACTGGTAATGCCTGTCTAAGAAGGCAAACCTTAGATACCGGTAATGATCTTTGTGAATCGGTATGTGAAGGTAAGCATCCTTTAAATCCACTGTGGTCATGTACTGACCCTTTTGGATCATGGGTAAGATTGTCCGAATAGTTTCCATTTTGAACGATGGAACTCTTAGGAATTTGTTTAGGATCTTTAAATCCAAGATTGGCCTGAAGGTTCCCTCTTTTTTGGGAACCACAAACAGGTTTGAGTAAAACCCTTGTCCTTGTTCCGACCGCGGAACCGGATGGATCACTCCCATTAATAACAGATCTTGTACACAGCGTAGAAACGCTTCTTTCTTTATCTGGTTTGTTGACAACCTTGACAGATGAAATCTCCCTCTTGGGGGAGAGAATTTGAAGTCTAGAAGGTATCCCTGAGATATGATCTCTAGCGCCCAGGGATCCTGAACATCTCTTGCCCAAGCCTGGGCGAAGAGAGAGAGTCTGCCCCCCACTAGATCCGGTCCCGGATCGGGGGCCCTCGGTTCATGCTGTCTTTGGGGCAGCAGCAGGTTTCCTGGCCTGCTTGCCCTTGTTCCAGGACTGGTTAGGTTTCCAGCCTTGTCTGTAACGAGCAACAGCTCCTTCCTGTTTTGGTGCAGTGGAAGTTGATGCTGCTCCTGCTTTGAAATTCCGAAAGGGACGAAAATTAGACTGTCTAGCCTTAGCTTTGGCTTTGTCTTGAGGCAGGGCGTGGCCCTTACCTCCTGTAATGTCAGCGATAATTTCTTTCAAACCGGGCCCAAATAAAGTTTGCCCCTTGAAAGGTATATTAAGTAATTTGGACTTAGAAGTTACATCAGCTGACCAGGATTTTAGCCACAGCGCCCTACGTGCCTGAATGGCGAATCCCGAGTTCTTAGCCGTAAGTTTGGTTAAATGTACTACGGCCTCCGAAATGAATGAATTAGCTAGTTTAAGGACTCTAAGCCTGTCCGTAATGTCGTCCAGCGTAGCTGAATTAAGGTTCTCTTCCAGAGACTCAATCCAAAATGCTGCCGCAGCCGTAATCGGCGCGATGCATGCAAGGGGTTGCAATATAAAACCTTGTTGAACAAACATTTTCTTAAGGTAACCCTCTATTTTTTTATCCATTGGATCTGAAAAAGCACAGCTATCCTCCACCGGGATAGTGGTACGCTTAGCTAAAGTAGAAACTGCTCCCTCCACCTTAGGGACCGTTTGCCATAAGTCCCGTGTGGTGGCGTCTATTGGAAACATCTTTCTAAATATTGGAGGGGGTGAGAACGGCACACCGGGTCTATCCCACTCCTTAGTAACAATTTCAGTTAGTCTCTTAGGTATAGGAAAAACGTCAGTACTCGCCGGTACCGCAAAGTATTTATCCAACCTACACAATTTCTCTGGTATTGCAACAGTGTTACAATCATTAAGAGCCGCTAAAACCTCCCCTAGTAATACACGGAGGTTCTCCAATTTAAATTTAAAATTTGAAATATCTGAATCCAATCTGTTTGGATCAGAACCATCACCCACAGAATGAAGCTCTCCGTCCTCATGCTCTGCAAGCTGTGACGCAGTATCAGACATGGCCCTAGTATTATCAGCGCACTCTGTTCTCACCCCAGAGTGATCACGCTTGCCTCTTAGTTCTGGTAATTTAGCCAAAACTTCAGTCATAACAGTAGCCATATCTTGTAATGTTATCTGTAATGGCCGCCCAGATGTACTAGGCGCCATAATATCACGCACCTCCCGGGCGGGAGATGCAGGTACTGACACGTGAGGCGAGTTAGTCGGCATAACTCTCCCCTCGCTGTTTGGTGAAATTTGTTCAATTTGTACAGATTGGCTTTTATTTAAAGTAGCATCAATACAGTTAGTACATAAACTTCTATTGGGCTCCACCTTGGCATTGGAACAAATGACACAGATATCTTCCTCTGAATCAGACATGTTTAACACACTAGCAATAAACTTGCAACTTGGTTACAATCTTATTTAACAAAAACGTACTGTGCCTCAAAGAAGCACTAAACGATTAAATGACAGTTGAAATAATGAACTGAAAAACAGTTATAGCATCAATCCTTAAAAAACAACACAACTTTTAGCAAAGGTTTGTTCCCATCAGTAAAGTAACAATAATTAAATTTGAAACATAAAAATTACAGAGCAACGTTTTTAATCACAGTCAATATATAAGTCTCACAGCTCTGCTGAGAGAATCTACCTCCCTCCAAAGAAGTTTGAAGACCCCTGAGTTCTGTTAGAGATGAACCGGATCATGCAGGAAATACAAGAGTAACTGACTGGAAATTTTTGATGCGTAGCAAAGAGCGCCAAAAACGGCCCCTCCCCCTCACACACAGCAGTGAGAGAGAAACGAAACTGTCACAATTAAAACAAGCAACTGCCAAGTGGAAAAATAATGCCCAAATATTTATTCACTCAGTACCTCAGAAAATGCAAACGATTCTACATTCCAGCAAAAACGTTTAACATAATAAATACCTATTAAAAAGGTTTAATGTACTTTTAACAGAGTAATTCCGGTGAAATACCATCCCCAGAATACTGAAGTGTAGAGTATACATACATGTCATTATAACGGTATGGCAGGATTTTCTCATCAATTCCATTCAGAAAATAAAAACTGCTACATACCTCAATGCAGATTCATCTGCCCGCTGTCCCCTGATCTGAAGCTTTTACCTCCCTCAGATGGCCGAGAAACAGCAATATGATCTTAACTACTCCGGTTAAAATCATAGTAAAAACTCTGGTAGATTCTTCTTCAAACTCTGCCAGAGAGGCAATAACACGCTCCGGTGCTATTGTAAAATAACAAACTTTTGATTGAAGTTATAAAAACTAAGTATAATCACCATAGTCCTCTCACACGTCCTATCTAGTCTTTGGGTGCAAGAGAATGACTGGGGGTGACGTAGAGGGGAGGAGCTATATAGCAACTCTGCTGGGTGAATCCTCTTGCACTTCCTGTAGGGGAGCAGATAATATCCCAGAAGTAATGATGACCCGTGGACTGATCACACATAACAGAAGAAACACAAATTTTTTCTTTCATGATTTAGAAAGTGCATGCAATTTTAAACACCTAATTTACATCTATTATCTAAATTTGCTTCACTTTCAATATATTTTGCTGAAAAGCATATCTAGATAGGCTCAGTAGCTGGTGATTGGTAGCTGTACATAGATGCCTCGTGAGATTGGCTCCCTCATGTGCATTGCTATTTCTTCAATAAAGGATATCTAAAGAATAAAGCAAATTAAATAGAAGTACATTTGAATGTTGTTAAAAATTGTATTCGCTGTCTGAATAATGAAAGACATTTTTTGGTTTATTGTCCCTTTAAGCTTTACTACAGAAAAAGCAAATAAAGAACAAACTCATTTCCTGCGTGCACAAAATTACACATGATTTGACGGGAGTCAAGTATATTATTTTTATGTTGACATTTGTTTACGGATTGTATGATCAGTGCAAGCTATATACAAATAATAAATATGACTATTACTTTTTTCATGTCCTACAGTTTGTGCAAATCAGTAATCTCTTTTGTTACAGAAATCTTGTTTATAGCATCTTATTTTATCTATTGTGATTATAAATTGTTTATCGCAATGTATAAAATAAAGGCTCTTACCTGTGAATGCATTCATAAACGTGGATAGGGATCGGTTTAACATTTTGAAGAAAGGGTCCCTGCATGGGTACTTCTGAGAGCCACATAAAACAGTATGCTCAAGTATATGCGGAACACCCGTACTATCCATGGGGGTTGTTCGAAACTGTACACTGAAAAACAATTACAAAATATATAATAAATAACAATTTATGTAAGAACTTACCTGATAAATTCATTTCTTTCATATTAGCAAGAGTCCATGAGCTAGTGACGTATGGGATATACATTCCTACCAGGAGGGGCAAAGTTTCCCAAACCTCAAAATGCCTATAAATAGACCCCTCACCACACCCACAAATCAGTTTAACGCATAGCCAAGAAGTGGGGTGATAAGACAAAAGTGCGAAAGCATAAAAAATAAGGAATTGGAATAATTGTGCTTTATACAAAAAAATCATAACCACCACAAAAAAGGGTGGGCCTCATGGACTCTTGCTAATATGAAAGAAATGAATTTATCAGGTAAGATCTTACATAAATTATGTTTTCTTTCATGTAATTAGCAAGAGTCCATGAGCTAGTGACATATGGGATAATGACTACCCAAGATGTGGATCTTCCACGCAAGAGTCACTAGAGAGGGAGGGATAAAATAAAGACAGCCAATTCCGCTGAAAATAATCCACACCCAAAATAAAGTTTAAATCTTATAATGAAAAAAACTGAAATTATAAGCAGAAGAATCAAACTGAAACAGCTGCCTGAAGTACTTTTCTACCAAAAACTGCTTCAGAAGAAGAAAACACATCAAAAATGGTAGAATTTAGTAAAAGTATGCAAAGACCAAGTTGCTGCTTTGCAAATCTGATCAACCGAAGCTTCATTCCTAAACGCCCAGGAAGTAGAAACTGACCTAGTAGAATGAGCTGTAATCCTTTGAGGCGGAGTTTTACCCGACTCGACATAAGCATGATGAATCAAAGACTTTAACCAAGACGCCAAAGAAATGGCAGAAGCCTTCTGACCTTTCCTAGAACCGGAAAAGATAACAAATAGACTAGAAGTCTTTCAGAAATTTTTAGTAGCTTCAACATAATATTTCAAAGCTCTAACTACATCCAAAGAATGCAACGATCTTCCCTTAGAATTCTTAGGATTAGGACACAATGAAGGAACCACAATTTCTCTACTAATGTTGTTAGAATTCACAACCTTAGGTAAAAATTAAAAGAAGTTCGCAACACCGCCTTATCCTGATGAAAAATCAGAAAAGGAGACTCACAAGAAAGAGCAGATAAATCAGAAACTCTTCTAGCAGAAGAGATGGCCAAAAGAAACAAAACTTTCCAAGAAAGTAATTTAATGTCCAGTGAATGCATAGGTTCAAACGGAGGAGCTTGAAGAGCACCCAGAACCAAATTCAAACTTCAAGGAGGAGAAATTGACTTAACAGGTTTTATACGAACCAAAGCTTGTACAAAACAATGAATATCAGGAAGACTAGCAATCTTTCTGTGAAAAAGAACAGAAAGAGCAGAGATTTGTCCTTTCAAGGAACTTGCAGACAAACGTTTATCCAAACCATCCTGAGGAAACTGTAAAATTCTAGGAATTCTAAAAGAATGCCAAGAAAAATGATGAGAAAAACACCAAGAAATGTAAATCTTCCAGACTCGATAATATATCTTCCTAGATACAGATTTACGAGCCTGTAACATAGTATTAATCAGAGAGTCAGAGAAACCTCTATGACTGAGAATCAAGCGTTCAATCTCTATACCTTCAAATTTAAGGATTTGAGATCCTGATGGAAAAAAAGGACCTTGTGATAGAAGGTCTGGTCTTAACGGAAGAGTCCACGGTTGGCAAGTGGCCATCCGGACAAGAACCGCATACCAAAACCTGTGAGGCCATGCTGGAGCCACCAGCAGAACAAACGAGCACTCCTTTAGAATCTTGGAAATTACTCTTGGAAGAAGAACTAGAGGCGGAAAGATATAGGCAGGATGATACTTCCAAGGAAGTGACAATGCATCCACTGCCTCCGCCTGAGGATCCCTGGATCTGGACAGATACCTGGGAAGCTTCTTGTTTAGATGAGAAGCCATCAGATCTATTTCTGGAAGTCCCCACATTTGAACAATCTGAAGAAATACCTCTGGGTGAAGAGACCATTCGCCCGGATGTAACGTTTGGAGACTGAGATAATCCGCTTCCCAATTGTCTATACCTGGGATATGAACCGCAGAAATTAGACAAGAGCTGGATTCCGCCCATACCAGAATTCAAAATACTTCTTTCATAGCCAGAGGACTGTGAGTCCCTCCTTGATGATTGACATATGCCACAGTTGTGACATTGTCCGTCTGAAAACAAATGAACGACCCTCTCTTTAGAAGAGGCCATGACTGAAGAGCTCTGAAAATTGCACGGAGTTCCAAAATATTGATTGGTAATCTCACCTCCTGAGATTCCCAAACCCTTGTGCTGTCAGAGACCCCCAAACAGCTCCCCAACCTGTCAGACTTGCATCTGTTGAAATCACAGTCCAGGTTGGAAGAACAAAAAGAAGCCCCCTGAACTAAACGATGGTGGTCTGTCCACCACGTCAGAGAGTGTCGTACAATCGGTTTCAAAGATATTAATTGAGATATCTTTGTATAATCCCTGCACCACTGGTTCAGCATACAGAGCTGAAGAAGTCGCATGTGAAAACGAGCAAAGGGGACCGCGTCCAATGCAGCAGTCATAAGACCTAGAATTTCCATGCATAAGGCTACCGAAGGGAAAGATTAAGACTGAAGGTTTCGACAAGCTGAAACCAATTTCAGACATCTCTTGTCTGTCAAAGACAGAGTCAAGGACACTGAATCTATCAGGAAACCTAAAAAGGTTACCCTTGTCTGAGGAATCAACAAACTTTTTGGTAAATTGATCCTCCAACCATGTTCTAGAAGAAATAACACTCATAAAAAAGACTGGAAAAGGTTCTTTCTAGTGAAAATGAGCAAAGGGAATTGAATCCAATGCTGAGGCCATAAGACCTAAAACTTCTGTGCATATATAGCAACTGAAGGAAATAATAGAGACTAAAGGTACCGACAGATGGAACCCAATAGAATTATCCCTTGTCTGATAGAGACAAAGACAGTGACACAAACTATCTGGAAACCTAAAAAAGGTGACCCTTGTTTGAAGAATCAAGAGCTTTCGAAAAAAAGATCCTCTAACTATGTCCTGAAGAGCAAGTGAATCATATGAGATTCCGCATCCTCAGAAAATAATCTGAATGAAAACAGAAAAATGAAAATATGCATTTATTGTATCTAAGGAAAACAAATAATGCTATCAATGACCATAAAAAGGCAAAATAGTTTGAATAAAACTCCAAAACCGGTTCCTAAAAAAGGAACTGGAAGAAATACCCCAGAAGATTCCAGGTCTGAGCAGCGCTTGAACCCCATGGGTGCCTAGCCATGCTTCAACAGTATCCAAAATATATAGGACAGAAACACACTTAAAGAAAGTGTTAGCCTTACTGGAATAAAATCAAAGAAATTTGGACAAAATAGAACCAAATAAATTTCAAAGAAGTCTTAACCTGCCCCTTACCAGCCAAGCTGGAATACGGCATGTACATCGCAATATTAGGGAGCTGATTTCGAACCCCAATTAAAAACATGTTACTTGGGAAAGAACTCAGGAATTCGTTCCTTAATAAGAACAACCAAACTAGTATAAGCTTAAAGTTTTAGTCTTAGAACTCAATCTTGAAGCCCAGAGTAACAGTTAAGAATTGAATCCAATTATAAAACAAATAATTGATTATGTTAGAACAAAAGAAATATGGATTTATTTATTTATTTTTTTAAATCACAAAATTCTTCTAGCTAAAACAGTTATAAACATAGATTAACCCTCATTTGCGAAAATATTCAATAAAATGAAGACACAAATGAAATTATTAGCATGATAGTCCAGTTTAAAGGACCAGTCAATACAGTGGACTTGCATAATCAATAAATGCAAAACAACAAGACAAATGCAACAGCACCTAGTCTAGTAAATGTTGTCCCTTAACAATGCTAAAATAAATCATAATCTGATACTTGATCTTAAAGTAAACAGAAAAAATGAAGCAATTGCAATATCCAAATAAATCACAGGACAAAGAAAAGTACCTGAAACTAAATAATTTTCCATAAATAAGATACAACTATCTAAAGGAAAATAAATACTATTTTGCTATAGAAACAATAGCATAATTAGTAGAAGTAGAGATAGCCCCAATAAATTGGAGAACCCTCCAAATTGAATTTAACTGCTGGCAAAGAATATAGTTTAAAACCTTTGAAGAAGGAATAAAAGAAAAATTCTCAATCTATTCCATTCCCTAGAATGGGGAATTGGAAAGAAAAACCTCTGAAAACACAGAAGAAATAAATAGGCAGAAATAGTGTCAGCTAGTCTTAAAGAACTAGTTACCTTAATATCCAAAATAATCAACACCTTTTCAACAAAGAACAAATGAACTTTAATAATAGAAAAATAATAAAAAAGTAGATTTGTTAGTGTCAATATCTGATGAGGAAAATTTCAGAAAGAGAAAAATCATCATCAGAGAAGGATAAATCAGTATGTTGTTGGTCATTTGAAACTTCAATAATTAAAAAAGTGAAAAAAAGACCTAAAAATTTTATTAGAAGGCACAAAGTCAGACAAAGCCTTTAAAATAGAATCAGAAAAATATTTCTTATAAATCTTCTAAATATTTCTTGTACATAAGATGTAAGAATGGAAATATATAAAGCATAAACACTAATGGATTCTGCATGTAAAAGTATATCATAATAACTTATTACAAACCATAGCTAAAGATAAACATTTATAACATTTAAAATAAATGAACTTAGCTTTGGTAGAACTGAAACTCAGTTAAGCGTTTTTCCAGAAGTGGCTTCTGATTCAGGGTCAATCTGGGACATCTTGCAATATGTAATAGAAAAAACAACATATAAAGGAAAAAAGATCAAATTCCTTAAATGACAGTTTCAGGAATGGGAAAAAAAATGCCAATGAACAAGCTTCTAGCAACCAGAAGCAATAAATAATGAGACTTAAATATTGTGGAAACAACAATGACGCTCGAATTTTTTAGCGCCAAAAAAGCCGCCCACATTATTTGGCGCCTAAATGCTTTTGGCGCCAAAAATGGCACTACATCCGGTAACGCCGACATTTTATGGCGCAAAAAACGTCAAAAAAATGACGCAACTTCCGGCGACACGTATGACGCCGGAAATGACAAGAAAATTTTTGCGCCAAGAAAGTCCGCGCCAAGAATGACACAATAAAATGAAGCATTTTCAGCCCCCGCGAGCCTAACAGCCCACAGGAAAAAGTCAAATTTTAAGGTAAGAAAAAATGATTTATTCATATGCATTATCCCAAATATGAAACTGACTGTCTGAAATAAGGAACGTTGAACATCCTGAATCAAGGCAAATAAATGTTTAAACACATATATTTAGAACCATAGCTTAGAGTGTCACAGAAAATAAGACTTACTTACCCCAGGAAACTCATCTACATGTAGTAGAAAGCCAAACCAGTACTGAAACGAGAATCAGTAGAGGTAATGGTATATATAAGAGTATATCGTCGATCTGAAAAGGGAGGTAAGAGATGAATCTCTACGACCGATAACAGAGAACCTATGAAAACAGAATTTATGCTTACCTGATAAATTACTTTCTGCAACGATGTGTCCGTTCCACGGCGTCATCCTTACTTGTGGGAATATCTCTTCCCCAACAGGAAATGGCAAAGAGTCCCAGCAAAGCTGGCCATATAGTCCCTCCTAGGCTCCGCTCACCCCAGTCATTTGACCGACGGACAGGAGGAAAAATATAGGAGAAACCATATGGTACCGTGGTGACTAGTTAGAGAAAATAATTCATCAGACCTGATTAAAAAACCAGGGCGGGCCGTGGACCGGACACACCGTTGGAGAAAGTAATTTATCAGGTAAGCATAAATTCTGTTTTCTCCAACATTGGTGTGTCCGGTCCACGGCGTCATCCTTACTTGTGGGAACCAATACCAAAGCTTTAGGACACAGATGAAGGGAGGGAGCAAATCAGGTTACCTAAAGGAAGGCACCACGGCTTGCAAAACCTTTCTCCCAAAAATAGCCTCCGATGAAGCAAAAGTATCAAATTTGTAAAATTTGGCAAAAGTGTGCAGTGAAGACCAAGTCGCTGCCTTACATATCTGATCAACAGAAGCCTCGTTCTTGAAGGCCCATGTGGAAGCCACAGCCCTAGTGGAGTGAGATGTGATTCTTTCAGGAGGCTGCCGTTCGGCAGTCTCGTAAGCCAATCGGATGATGCTTTTAAGCCAAAAGGAAAGAGAGGTAGAAGTCGCTTTTTGACCTCTCCTTTTACCAGAATAGACGACAAACAGAGAAGATGTTTGTCTGAAATCTTTTGTAGCTTCTAAATAGAATTTTAGAGCACGGACTACGTCCAAATTGTGTAACAAACGTTCCTTCTTTGAAACTGGATTCGGACACAAAGAAGGTACAACTATCTCCTGGTTAATATTTTTGTTAGAAACAACCTTTGGAAGAAAACCAGGCTTAGTACGCAAAACCACCTTATCTGCATGGAACACCAGATAGGGCGGAGAACACTGCAGAGCAGATAACTCTGAAACTCTTCTAGCAGAAGAAATAGCAACCAAAAACAAAACTTTCCAAGATAACAACTTAATATCTATGGAATGTAGAGGTTCAAACGGAACCCCTTGAAGAACTGAAAGAACTAGATTTAAACTCCAGGGAGGAGTCAAAGGTCTGTAAACAGGCTTGATCCTAACCAGAGCCTGAACAAATGCTTGAACATCTGGCATAGCTGCCAGTCGTTAGTGTAGTAAGACAGATAAAGCAGAAATCTGTCCCTTTAGAGAACTCGCAGATAATCCTTTATCCAAACCTTCTTGCAGAAAGGAAAGAATCTTAGGAATTTTTATCTTATTCCATGGGAATCCCTTGGATTCACACCAGCAGATATATCTTTTCCATATTTTATGGTAAATCTTTCTAGTTACCGGTTTTCTGGCCTGAACCAGAGTATCTATCACAGAATCTGAAAACCCACGCTTTGATAGAATCAAGCGTTCAATTTCCAAGCCGTCAGCTGGAGGGAGACCAGATTTGGATGTTCGAATGGACCCTGAACAAGAAGGTCCTGTCTCAAAGGTAGCTTCCATGGTGGAACCGATGACATATTCACCAGGTCTGCATACCAAGTCCTGCGTGGCCACGCAGGAGCTATCAAGATCACCGAGGCCCTCTCCTGTTTGATCCTGGCTACCAGCCTGGGAATGAGAGGAAACGGTGGGAACACATAAGCTAGGTTGAAGGTCCAAGGCGCTACTAGTGCATCCACTAGAGTCGCCTTGGGATCCCTGGATCTGGACCCGTAGCAAGGAACCTTGAAGTTCTGACGAGACGCCATCAGATCCATGTCTGGAATACCCCATAATTGAGTCAACTGGGCAAAAATCTCCGGGTGGAGTTCCCACTCCCCCGGATGGAATGTCTGACGACTCAGATAATCCGCTTCCCAGTTTTCCACACCTGGGATGTGGATCGCAGATAGATGGCAGGAGTGATTCTCCGCTCATTGTATTATTTTAGTCACTTCTTTCATCGCCAGGGAACTCCTTGTTCCCCCCTGATGATTGATATACGCAACAGTCGTCATGTCTGATTGGAATCTTATGAATCTGGCCTTTGCAAGCTGAGGCCAAGCCCTGAGAGCATTGAATATCGCTCTTAGTTCCAGAATGTTTATCGGGAGAAGAGACTCTTCCCGAGACCATAGTCCCTGAGCTGTCAGGGATTCCCAGACCGCACCCCAGCCCACTAGACTGGCGTCGGTCGTGACAATGACCCACTCTGATCTGCGGAAGCTCATTCCCTGGGATAGGTGGTCCAGGGATATCCACCAACGGAGTGAATCTCTGGTCTTCCGATCTACTTGAATCACTAGAGACAAGTCTGTATAGTCCCCATTCCACTGTTTCAGCATGCACAGTTGTAATGGTCTTAGATGAATTTGCGCAAAAGGAACCATGTCCATTGCTGCAACCATCAACCCTACTACTTCCATGCACTGAGCTATGGAAGGACATGGAACAGAATGAAGAACTTGACAAGCGCTTAGAAGATTTGACTTTCTGACCTCTGTCAGAAAAATCCTCATTTCTAAGGAATCTATTATTGTTCCCAAGAAGGGAACTCTGGTTGACGGAGACAGAGAACTTTTTTCTATGTTCACCTTCCATCCGTGAGATCTGAGAAAGACCAGAACGATGTCTGTATGAGCCTTTGCTTTTGAAAGGGACGACGCTTGTATTAGAATGTCGTCCAAGTATGGTACTACTGCAATGCCCCTCGGTCTTAGAACCGCTAGAAGGGACCCGAGTACCTTTGTGAAAATCCTTGGAGCAGTGGCTAATCCGAATGGGAGGGCCACAAACTGGTAATGTTTGTCCAGAAAGGCGAACCTTAGGAACTGATGATGTTATGTGTGGATAGGAATATGTAGGTACGCATCCTTTAGATCCACGGTAGTCATAAATTGACCTTCCTGGATAGTGGGTAGAATCGTTCGAATGGTTTCCATTTTGAACGATGGTACCCTGAGAAATTTGTTTAGGATCTTTAAATCCAGAATTGGTCTGAAGGTTCCCTCTTTTTTGGGAACTACAAACAGATTTGAGTAAAATCCCATTCCTTGTTCCGTCATTGGAACTGGGTGTATCACTCCCATCTTTAACAGGTCTTCTACACAATGTAAGAACGCCTGTCTCTTTATTTAGTTTGAGGATAAGTGAGACATGTGGAACCTTCCCCTTGGGGGTAGTTCCCTGAATTCCAGGAGATAACCCTGAGAAACTATTTCTAGCGTCCAGGGATCCTGAACATCTCTTGCCCAAGCCTGAGCAAAGAGAGAGAGTCTGCCCCCTACTAGATCCGGTCCCGGATCGGGGGCTACCCCTTCATGCTGTTTTGTTAGCAGTAGCAGGCTTCTTGGTCTGCTTACCCTTGTTCCAGTCTTGCATCGGTTTCCAGGCTGGTTTGGACTGTGAGGCATTACCCTCTTGCTTAGAGGATGCAGAATTAGAGGCCGGTCCGTTCCTGAAATTACGAAAGGAACGAAAATTAGACTTATTCTTGGCCTTGAAAGGCCTATCTTGTGGGAGGGCGTGGCCTTTTCCCCCAGTGATGTCTGAGATAATCTCTTTCAATTCTGGTCCAAAGAGAGTTTTACCCTTGAAGGGGATGTTAAGCAATTTTGTCTTGGATGATACATCCGCTGACCAAGACTTTAGCCAAAGCGCTCTGCGCGCCACAATTGCAAACCCTGAATTTTTTGCCGCTAATCTAGCTAATTGCAAAGCGGCATCTAAAATAAAAGAGTTAGCCAACTTAAGTGCGTGAACTCTGTCCATAACCTCCTCATATGGAGTCTCTCTACTGAGCGACTTTTCTAGTTCCTCGAACCAGAACCACGCTGCTGTAGTGACAGGAACAATGCACGAAATGGGTTGTAGAAGGTAACCTTGCTGTACAAAAATCTTTTTAAGCAAACCTTCCAATTTTTTATCCATAGGATCTTTGAAAGCACAACTATCCTCGATAGGAATAGTAGTGCGCTTGTTTAGAGTGGAAACTGCCCCCTCGACCTTAGGGACTGTCTGCCATAAGTCCTTTCTGGGGTCGACCATAGGAAATAATTTCTTAAATATAGGAGGGGGAACAAAAGCTATGCCGGGCTTCTCCCACTCCTTATTCACTATGTCCGCCACCCGCTTGGTAATAGGAAAAGCGTCGGGGTGCACCGGAACCTCTAGGAACTTGTCCATCTTGCATAATTTTTCTGGAATGACCAAGTTGTCACAATCATCCAGAGTAGATAACACCTCCTTAAGCAGTGCGCGGAGATGTTCTAATTTAAATTTAAATGTCACAACATCAGGTTCAGCCTGTTGAGAAATTTTTCCTGAATCTAAAATTTCCCCATCTGACAAAACCTCCCTCATGGCCCCTTCAGATTGGTGTGAGGGTATGACAGAACAATTATCATCAGCGCCCTCCTGCTCTTCAGTGTTTAAAACAGAGCAATCGCGCTTTCTCTGATATGCAGGCATTTTGGATAAAATATTTGCTATGGAGTTATCCATTACAGCCGTCAATTGTTGCATGGTAATAAGCATTGGCGCGCTAGAAGTACTAGGGGCCTCCTGCGTGGGCAAAACTGGTGTAGACACAGAAGGAGATGATGTAGAACCATGTCTACTCCCTTCATCTGAGGAATCATCTTGGGCAATTTCATTATCTGTGGCAGTACTGTCCTTACTTTGGACGCTATGGCACAATTATCACACAATTTTGAAGGGGGAGACACATTGGCTTTCATACATATAGAACATAGCTTATCTGAAGGCACAGACATGTTAAACAGGCTTAAACTTGTCAATGAAGCACAAAAACCGTTTTAAAACAAAACCGTTACTGTCTCTTTAAATTTTAAACAGAGCACACTTTATTACTGAATATGTGAAAAAATATGAAGGAATTGTTCAAAATTTACCAAAATTTCACCACAGTGTCTTAAAGCATTAAAAGTATTGCACACCAATTTTCAGAGCTTTAACCCTTAAAATAACGAAACCGGAGCTGGTTACAGATTTAACCGCTATACAGTCCCAGCTACAGCCTTTTTGGTTGTGACTTTACCAAGCCCAGAGGGGAATACGATACCAAATGAAGCCTTCTAGGAACTTTTCCAACTACTGTCAGGTCCTCACACATGCATCTGCATGTCTTGATCTCAAAAACAACTGCGCAGTAATGGCGCGAAAATGAGGCTCAGCCTACAACTGGGAAGGCCCTTCCTGACTGGAAAAGGTGTCCAACATAGTGCCTGACGTTAAAAAACGTTCCCCAAGTTTATAAGTGTGAATTATCAGCATAAACATGTATAAAATGTCCAAATAAAGCAATCGATTTAGCCCATAAAAGTGTCTACCAGTTTTATAGCCCATATTAAGCCCTTTATTCTGTTTGAGACTAAGAAAATGGCTTACCGGTCCCCATGAGGGGAAATGACAGCCTTCCAGCATTACACAGTCTTGTTAGAAATATGGCTAGTCATACCTTAAGCAGAAAAATCTGCTAACTGTTTCCCCCAACTGAAGTTACTTCATCTCAACAGTCCTATGTGGAAACAGCAATCGATTTTAGTTACTGTCTGCTAAAATCATCTTCCTCTCACAAACAGAAATCTTCATCTTTTTCTGTTTCAGAGTAAATAGTACATACCAGCACTATTTTAAAATAACAAACTCTTGATAGTAGAATAAAAAAACTACAACTAAACACCACATACTCTTAACCATCTCCGTGGAGATGTTGCCTGTGCAACGGCAAAGAGAATGACTGGGGTGGGCGGAGCCTAGGAGGGACTATATGGCCAGCTTTGCTGGGACTCTTTGCCATTTCCTGTTGGGGAAGAGATATTCCCACAAGTAAGGATGACGCTGTGGACCGGACACACCAATGTTGGAGAAATAGACCCCCTAGAAGGAGATCATTGAATTCAAATAGGCAATACGCTCTTCACATCCCTCTGACATTCACTGCACGCTGAGAGGAAAACCGGGCTCCAACCTGTTGCAGAGCGCATATCAACGTAGAATCTAGCACAAACTTACTTCACCACCTCCACAGGAGGCAAAGTTTGTAAAACTGATTTGTGGGTGTGGTGAGGGGTGTATTTATAGGCATTTTGAGGTTTGGGAAACTTTGCCCTTCCTGGTAGGAATGTATATCCCATACGTCACTAGCTCATGGACTCTTGCTAATTACATGAAAGATATATATATATATATATATATATATATCTCTATGAAATAGTAACTGCTATATGAAACAGATAAACGCTAGGATTTACCATGGCTAAAAATAAAAAGGCCACCTTCATTCATCAGTTTTTAAAAAAAAAAATGGATAAAAAGTTGCCTTTATTTCACTGCAGCTTCACTGCCAAGCCTAATGGGCCGATTGCAATTATGCTGTAGGCACGTCACCTCATCGATAAAATGATCAGTGGCATGGGCCACCAGAGCCGCTTAGCTAAGCAGTGAAGCCACAGCAAAATAAAGGCAACTTTTCATCTTTTTTTTTTAAATGATAAATGAAGGTGGCCTTTATTTTTTGTGCCCTTTGCAGTTAAGTAGCTGAAAACACGTAAAATATTAGATTGAGACATCTTGCAAATGTAAGAGAAAAAACAACATATAAAGCAAAATTATCAATTTCCTTATATGGCAGTTTTAGGAATGGGAAAAAAATGCAAACAGCATAGCCCTGACATAGAAAAAAGGCATGAGGCATATAGTAATGGGGTTTTAAATAATGAAATTATTTGGCGCCAAGTATGACGCACAACGCAAACTGAATTTTTTTTTGGTGCTAACAACATCTGGAAATGACACACTAGTGACATTGTAGACGCAACCTTGTGCAAGGAACTCGGCGTCAAATAAGACGCCGGAAATGACGAAGTTGCGTCATCAGACGTACCTTCGCGCCAAAAAAATTCTAACGCCAAAAATGATGCAATAAACTTTGGCATTTTGCACCCTCGTGAGCCTAATTTTGCCCGCAAAATTTAATGAAAAGCAGTCAATTGAGAAAAGACTATACCCAAGGTAAGAAAATGTTTTCCTAAATATGTTTTTTCCCCAAATACGAAACTAATAGTCTGCAAAAGGAAATATACATAAACCTGACTCATGGCAAATATAAGTACAATACAGATATTTAGAACTTTATATAAATGAATAAAGTGCCAAACCATAGCCGAGAGTGTCTTAAGTAATGAAAAAACATAATTTATGTAAGAACTTACCTGATAAATTCATTTCTTTCATATTAGCAAGAGTCCATGAGCTAGTGACGTATGGGATATACATTCCTACCAGGAGGGGCAAAGTTTCCCAAACCTCAAAATGCCTATAAATACACCCCTCACCACACCCACAAATCAGTTTAACGAATAGCCAAGAAGTGGGGTGATAAGAAAAAAGTGCGAAAGCATAAATATAAGGAATTGGAATAATTGTGCTTGATACAAAAAAATCATAACCACCACAAAAAAAAGGGTGGGCCTCATGGACTCTTGCTAATATGAAAGAAATGAATTTATCAGGTAAGTTCTTACATAAATTATGTTTTCTTTCATGTAATTAGCAAGAGTCCATGAGCTAGTGACGTATGGGATAATGACTACCCAAGATGTGGATCTTCCACGCAAGAGTCACTAGAGAGGGAGGGATAAAATAAAGACAGCCAATTCCGCTGAAAAAAATCCACACCCAAAAATAAAGTTTAAATCTTATAAAGAAAAAAACTGAAAATATAAGCAGAAGATTCAAACTGAAACAGCTGCCTGAAGTACTTTTCTACCAAAGACAGCTTCAGAAGAAGAAAACAGAGGCCTTCTGACCTTTCCTAGAACCGGAAAAGATAACAAATAGACTAGAAGTCTTTCGGAAATTCTTAGTAGCTTCAACATAATATTTCAAAGCTCTAACCACATCCAAAGAATGCAATGATTTCTCCTTAGAATTCATAGGATTAGGACATAATGAAGGAACCACAATTTCTCTACTAATGTTGTTGGAATTCACAACCTTAGGTAAAAATTTAAAAGAAGTTCGCAACACCGCCTTATCCTGGTGAAAAATCAGAAAAGGAGACTCACAAGAAAGAGCAGATAATTCAGAGACTCTTCTGGCAGAAGAGATGGCCAAAAGGAACAAAACTTTCCAAGAAAGTAATTTAATGTCCAATGAATGCATAGGTTCAAACGGAGGAGCTTGAAGAGCCCCCAGAACCAAATTCAAACTCCAAGGAGGAGAAATTGACTTAATGACAGGTTTTATACGAACCAAAGCTTGTACAAAACAATGAATATCAGGAAGATTAGCAATCTTTCTGTGAAAAAGAACAGAAAGAGCAGAGATTTGTCCTTTCAAGGAACTTGCAGACAAACCGTTATCCAAACCATCCTGAAGAAACTGTAATATTCTCGGAATTCTAAAAGAATGCCAGGAAAAATGATGAGAAAGACACCAAGAAATATAAGTCTTCCAGACTCTATAATATATCTCCCTAGATACAGATTTACGAGCCTGTAACATAGTATTAATCACAGAGTCAGAGAAACCTCTTTGACTAAGAATCAAGCGTTCAATCTCCATACCTTTAAATTTAAGGATTTGAGACCCTGATGGAAAAAAGGACCTTGCGACAGAAGGTCTGGCCTTAACGGAAGCGTCCACGGTTGGCAAGAGGCCATACGGACAAGATCCGCATGCCAAAACCTGTGAGGCCATGCTGGAGCTACCAGCAGAACAAACGAGCATTCCTTCAGAATCTTGGAGATTACTCTTGGAAGAAGAACTAGAGGCGGAAAGATATAGGCAGGATGATACTTCCAAGGAAGTGACAATGCATCCACTGCTTCCGCTTGAGGATCCCTGGATCTGGACAGATACCTGGGAAGTTTCTTGTTTAGATGAGAGGCCATCAGATCTATTTCTGGAAGTCCCCACCTTTGAACAATCTGAAGAAATACCTCTGGGTGAAGAGACCATTCGCCCGGATGTAATGTTTGGCGACTGAGATAATCCGCTTCCCAATTGTCTATACCTGGGTTATGAACCGCAGAAACTAGACAGGAGCTGGATTCCGCCCATACCAGAATTCGAGATACTTCTTTCATAGCCAGAGGACTGTGAGTCCTTCCTTGATGATTGATGTATGCCACAGTTGTGACATTGTCTGTCTGAAAACAAATGAACGATTCTCTCTTTAGAAGAGGCCAAAACTGAAGAGCTCTGAAAATTGCACGGAGTTCCAAAATATTGATCGGTAATCTCACCTCCTGAGATTCCCAAACCCATTGTGCTGTCAGAGACCCCCACACAGCTCCCCAACCTGTAAGACTTGCATCTATTGAAATTACAGTCCAGGTCGGAAGAACAAAAGAAGCCCCCTGAACTAAACGATGGTGATCTGTCCACCACGTCAGAGAGTGTCGTACAATTGGTTTTAAAGATATTAATTGAGATATCTTTGTGTAATCCCTGCACCACTGGTTCAGCATACAGAGCTGAAGAGGTCGCATGTGAAAACGAGCAAAGGGGATCGCGTCCGATGCAGCAGTCATAAGACCTAGAATTTCCATGCATAAGGCTACCGAAGGGAATGATTGTGACTGAAGGTTTTGACAAGCTGATATCAATCTTAGACGTCTCTTGTCTGTCAAAGATAGAGTCATGGACACTGAATCTATCTGAAAACCTAAAAAGGTTACCTGTGTCTGAGGAATCAATGAACTTTTTGGTAAATTGATCCTCCAATCATGATGTTGAAGAAACAACACAAGTCGATTCGTATGAGATTCTGCTAAATGTGAAGACTGAGCAAGTACCAAGATATCGTCCAAATAAGGAAATACCACAAAACCCTGTTCTCTGATTACAGACAGAAGGGCACCGAGAACCTTTGTAAAAATTCTTGGAGCTGTAGCTAGGCCAAACGGCAGAGCCACAAACTGGTAATGCTTGTCTAGGAAAGAGAATCTCAGAAACTGATAGTGATCTGGATGAATCGGAATATGCAGATATGCATCCTGTAAATCTATTGTAGACATATAATGCCCTTGCTGAACAAAAGGCAGGATAGTCCTTATAGTTACCATTTTGAATGTTGGTATCCTTACATAACGATTCAAAATTTTTAGATCCAGAACTGGTCTGAAGGAATTCTCCTTCTTTGGTACAATGAAGAGATTTGAATAAAACCACAGTCCCTGTTCCAGAACTGGAACTGGCATAATTACTCCAGCCAACTCTAGATCTGAAACACATTTCAGAAATGCTTGAGCCTTCGCTGGGTTTACTGGGACACGGGAAAGAAAAAATCTCTTTGCAGGAGGCCTTATCTTGAAGCCAATTCTGTACCCTTCTGAAACAATGTTCTGAATCCAAAGATTGTGAACGGAATTGATCCAAATTTCTTTGAAAAAACATAATCTGCCCCCTACCAGCTGAGCTGGAATGAGGGCCGCACCTTCATGTGGACTTAGGAGCTGGCTTTGAATTTCTAAAAGGCTTGGATTTATTCCAGACTGGAGATGGTTTCCAAACTGATACTGCTCCTGAGGATGAAGGATCAGGCTTTTGTTCCTTGTTGTGACGAAAGGAACGAAAACGATTATTGGACCTAAATTTACCTTTAGATTTTTTATCCTGTGGTAAAAAAGTTCCTTTCCCTCCAGTAACAGTTGAGATAATAGAATCCAACTGAGAACCAAACAATTTATTACCCTGGAAAGAAAGGGAAAGCAGAGTAGACTTAGAAGACATATCAGCATTCCAAGTTTTAAGCCATAAAGCTCTTCTAGCTAAAATAGCTAGAGACATATACCTGACATCAACTCTAATGATATCAAAGATGGCATCACAAATAAAATTATTAGCATGTTGAAGAAGAATAATAATGCTATGAGAATTGTGATCTGTTACTTGTTGCGCTAAAGCTTCTAACCAAAAAGTTGAAGCTGCAGCAACATCCGCTAAAGATATAGCAGGTCTAAGAAGATTACCTGAACACAAGTAAGCTTTTCTTAGAAAGGATTCAATTTTCCTATCTAAAGGATCCTTAAAGGAAGTACCATCTGCCGTAGGAATAGTAGTACGCTTAGCAAGAGTAGAGACAGCCCCATCAACCTTAGGGATTTTGTCCCAAAACTCTAATCTGTCAGATGGCACAGGATATAATTGCTTAAAACGTTTAGAAGGAGTAAATGAATTACCCAAATTATCTCATTCCCTGGAAATTACTTCAGAAATAGCACCAGGGACAGGAAAAACTTCTGGAATAACTACAGGAGATTTAAAAACCTTATCTAAACGTTTAGATTTAGTATCAAGAGGACCAGAATCCTCAATTTCTAATGCAATTAGGACTTCTTTAAGTAAAGAACGAATAAATTCCATTTTAAATAAATATGAAGATTTATCAGCATCAACCTCTGAGACAGAATCCTCTGAACCAGAAGAACCATTATCAGAATCAGAATGATGATGTTCATTTAAAAATTCATCTGAAAAATGAGAAGTTTTAAAAGACTTTTTACGTTTACTAGAAGGAGGAATAACAGACATAGCCTTCTTAATGGATTTAGAAACAAAATCTCTTATGTTACCAGGAACACTCTGAGTATTAGATGTTGACGGAACAGCAACAGGTAATGTAACAGTACTAAAGGAAATATTATCTGCTTTAACAAGTTTGTCATGACAAACAGTACAAACAACAGCTGGAGGAACAGATACCATAAGTTTACAGCAGATACACTTAGCTTTGGTAGCTCCAGCACCAGGCAGCGATTTTCCAGAAGTATCTTCTGACTCAGTTTCAACGTGGGACATCTTGCAATATGTAATAGAAAAAACAACATATAAAGCAAAATTGATCAAATTCCTTAAATGACAGTTTCAGGAATGGGAAAAAATGCCAGTGAACAAGCTTCTAGCAACCAGAAGCAATAAAAAATGAGACTTAAATAATGTGGAGACAATAGCGACGCCCATATTTTTTTTAGCGCCAAAAATGACGCCCACATTATTTGGCGCCTAAATGCTTTTGGCGCCAAAAATGACGCCACATCCGGAACGCCGACATTTTTGGCGCAAAAGAACGTCAAAAATGACGCAACTTCCGGCGACACGTATGACGCCGGAAACAGAAAAAAAAATTTTGCGCCAAGAAAGTCCGCGCCAAGAATGACGCAATAAAATGAAGCATTTTCAGCCCCCGCGAGCCTAACAGCCCACAGGGAAAAAGTCAAATTTTAAGGTAAGAAAAAAAAAAAAAAAAAAAAAAAAATTTGATTTATTCATATGCATTATCCCAAATATGAAACTGACTGTCTGAAATAAGGAATGTTGAACATCCTGAGTCAAGGCAAGTAAATGTTTGAATACATATATTTAGAACTTTATAAAAAAGTGCCCAACCATAGCTTAGAGTGTCACAGAAAATAAGACTTACTTACCCCAGGACACTCATCTACATGTTGTAGAAAGCCAAACCAGTACTGAAACGAAAATCAGCAGAGGTAATGGTATATATAAGAGTATATCGTTGATCTGAAAAGGGAGGTAAGAGATGAATCTCTACGACCGATAACAGAGAACCTATGAAATAGACCCCGTAGAAGGAGATCATTGAATTCAAATAGGCAATACTCTCCTCACATGCCTCTGACATTCACTGCACTCTGAGAGGAAAACCGGGCTCCAACCTGCAGCGGAGCGCATATCAACGTAGAATCTAGCACAAACTTACTTCACCACCTCCATAGCAGGCAAAGTTTGTAAAACTGATTTGTGGGTGTGGTGAGGGGTGTATTTATAGGCATTTTGAGGTTTGGGAAACTTTGCCCCTCCTGGTAGGAATATATATCCCATACGTCACTAGCTCATGGACTCTTGCTAATTACATGAAAGAAACATAATTTATGTAAGAACTTACGTAATAAATTCATTTCTTTCATATTGGCAAGAGTCCATGAGCTAGCAAACCTCAAAATGCCTATAAAAACACCCCTCACCACACCCACAATTCAGTTTAACGAATAGCCAAGAAGTGGGGTGATAAAGAAAGGAGTAAAAAGCATCAGCAAAGGAATTTGGAAATAATTATGCTTTATACAAAAAAAATCATAAAAAAGGGGGTGGGCCTCATGGACTCTTGCCAACATGAAATAGATGAATTTATCAGGTAAGATCTTACATAAAGTATGTTTTCTTTCATGTAATTGGCAAGAGACAAAGATGTGGAACTCCACGCAAGAGTCACTAGAGAGGGAGGAATAAAATAAAAACAGCCATTTTCCGCTAAAAAAAATAATCCACAACCCAAAATATAAGTTAATTCTCATAAATGTGAGGAAAAAACTTAAATCAAAAGCAGAAAAATCAAACTAAAACAGCTGCCTGAAGAACTTTTGTACCAAAAACTGCTTCCGAAGAAGCAAATACATCAAAATGGTAGAATTTAGTAAATGTATGCAAAGAAGACCAAGTAGCAGCTTTGCAAATCTGATCAACTGAAGCTTCATTCTTAAAAGCCCAGGAAGTGGGAACTGATCTAGTAGAATGAGCTGTAATTCTCTGAGGCAGGGCTTGATCCGACTCCAAATAGGCTTGATGAATCAAAAGTTTTAACCACGAGGCCAAGGAAACGGCAGAAGCCTTCTGACCTTTCCTGGAACCAGGAAAGATAACAAATAAACTAGAAGTCTTCCTGAAATCTTTAGTAGCTTCAACATAATATTTCAAAGCTCTCACAACATCCAAAGAATGTAAAGATCTTTCCAAAGAATTCTTAGGATTAGGACACAAAGAAGGGACAACAATTTCTCTATTAATGTTGTTAGAATTTACAACCTTAGGTAGGAATTTTAATGAAGTCCGCAAAACTGCCTTATCCTGATGAAAAATCAGAAAAGGAGATTCACAAGAGAGCGGATAATTCAGAAACTCTTCTAGCAGAAGAGATGGCCAAAAGAAACAACACTTTCCAAGAAAGTAGTTTGAGCCTATACATTCTTCGGACATAACGGAGGAGCCTGTAAGGCCTTCAAAACCAAATTAAGACTCCAAGGAGAGAGATTAATTCAATGACAGGCTTGATACGAACCAAAGCCTGCACAAAACAATGAATATCAGGAAGTCTAGCAATCTTTCTATGAAATAAAACAGAAATAGCAGAGATTTGTCCTTTCAAGGAACTTGCAGACAAACCTTTATCCAAACCATCCTGAAGAAACTGTAAAATTCTAGGAATTCGAAAAGAATGCCAATAGAATTTATGAGAATTTATTTATGAGAATTTATGAGAACTCGATAATAAATCTTTCTAGAAACAGATTTACGAGCCTGCATCATAGTATTAATCACTGAATCAGAGAAACCTCTATGACTATGCCTTAAGCGTTCAATTTCCATACCTTCAAATTTAATGATTTGAGATCCTGATAGAAAAACAGACCTTGAGATAGAAGGTCTAGCCTTAATAGAAGTGGCCAAGGTTAGCAACTGGACATCCGAAAAAGATCCGCATACCGAAACCTGTGAGGCCATGCTGGAGCCACCAGCAGCACAAACGATTGCATCATGATGATTTTGGAGAAGAAGAACTAGAGGCAGGAAAATATAAGCAGCTTGATAACACCAAGGAAGTGTCAATGCATTCACTGCTTCCGCCTGAGGATCCCTGGACAGGTACCTGGGAAGTTTTTTGTTTAGATGAGATGCCATCAGATCTATTTCTGGAAGCCCCCACATCTGAACAATTTGAGAAAACACATCTGGGTGGAGAGACCATTCTCCCAGATGTAAAATCTGACGACTGAGGTAATCCACTTCCCAATTGTCTATACCTGGGATATGAACCACAGAAATTAGACAGGAGCTGGATTCCGCCCAAACAAGTATCCAAGATACTTCTTTCATAGCTTGAGGACTGTGAGTCCCACCCCGATGATTGACATATGCCACAGTTGTGATATTGTCTGTCTGAAAACAAATGAACGGTTCTCTCTTCAACAGAGGCCAAGACTGAAGAGCCCTGAGAATCGCATGAAGTTTCAAAATATTTATTGGTAATCTCGCCTCTTGAGATTTACAAACCCCTTGTGCTGTCAGAGATCCCCAAACAGCTCCCCAACCCGAAAGACTCGCATCTGTTGTGATCACAGTCCAGGTTGGACGAACGAAAGAGGCCCCTAAAATTATACGATGGTGATCTAACCACCAAGTCAGAGAAAGTCGAACACTGGGATTTAAGGATATTAAATTGTGATATCCTTGTATAATCCCTGCACCATTGGTTTAGCATACAAAGCTGGAGAGGTCTCATATGAAAACAAGCAAAGGGGATCGCGTCCGATGCTGCAGTCATGAGACCTAAAACTTCAATGCACATAGCTACTGAAGGGAATGACTAAGACTGAAGGTTCTGACAGGCTGCAACCAATTTCAAACGTCTCTTGTCTGTTAGAGAGAGAAAGTCATGGACACTGAATCTATTTGGAAACCTAAAAAGGTTACCTTTGTCTGAGGAATCAAAGAACTTTTTGGTAAACTGATCCTCCAACCATGTCTTCGAAGAAACAACACTAGTTGATTCGTGTGAGATTCTGCAGAACGTAAAGACTGAGCAAGTACCAAGATATCGTCCAAAAAAGGAAATACCGCAGAGAGTAGGGCACCAAGAACCTTTGAAAAGATTCTTGTAGCTGTCGCTAGGCCAAAAGGAAGAGCAACAAATTGGTAATACTTGTCTAGAAAAGAAAATCTCAGGAACTGATAGTGATCTGGATGAATCGGAATATGAAGATATGCATCCTGCAAGTCTATTGTAGACATATAATGCCCTTGCTAAACAAAAGGCAGAATAGTCCTTATAGTCACCATTTTGAAAGTTGGTACTCTTAAATATCGATTCAAAATCTTTAAATCCAAATCTGGTCTGAATGAATTTTCTTTCTTTGGGATAATGAATAGATTAGAATAAAACCCCAGACCCTGTTCCTGAAATGGAACTGGCATAATTACCCCTGATAACTCCAGGTCTGAAACACACTTCAGGAAAGCCTGAGCCTTTACTGGGTTTGCTGGAATGCGCGAGAGAAAAAAAAATCTTCTCACAGGCGGTCTTACTCTGAATCCTATTCTGTACCCCTGAGAGACAATACTCTGAATCCAATGATTTTGGACCAAATTGATCCAAACATCTTTGAAAAAATTTAATCTGCCCCCTACCAGCTTGGAAAGAAAGAGATAGCAATCTGGACTTAGAAGTCATATCAGCATTCCAAGATTTGAGCCACAAAGCTCTTCTAGCTAAAATAGCTAAAGACATAGATTTAACATCAATTTTGATAATATAAAAAATGGCATCACAAATGAAATTATTAGCATGTTGAATCAACTTAACAATGCTAGACAAATCATGATCCCAAACGTGTTGCGCTAGTTTCCAACCAAAAAATTGAAGCAGCTGCAACATCAGCCAAATAAATTGCAGGCCTAAGAAGATGACCTGAATATAAATAAGCTTTCCTTAAATAAAATTCAAGTTTCCTATCTAAAGGATCTTTAAAAGAAGTACTATCTACCATAGGAATAGTAGTACGTTTAGCAAGAGTAGAGATAGCCCCATCAACTTTGGGGATCTTTTCCCAAAACTCCAATCTAACTGCTGGAAAAGGATACAATTTTTTAAACCTTGAAGAATAAAAGAAGTACCAGGCCTATTCCATTCCTTAAAAATCATATCAGAAATAGCATCAGGAACTGGAATAACCACAGGAGGTTTATAAACAGAATTTAAACGTTTACTAGTTTTAATATCGAGAGGACTAGTTTCCTCCATACCTAATGTAATCAACACTTCTTTTAACAAAGAACGAATATACTCCATTTTAAACAAATAAGAGGATTTGTCAGTGTCAATATCTGAGGCAGGATCTTCTGAATCAGATAGATCCTCATCAGAGAAGGATAATTCAGTATGTTGCTGGTCATTTGAAATTTCATCAACCTTATGAGAAGTTTTAAAAGATATTTTACGTTTATTAGAAGGCAGAATGGCAGACAAAGCCATCTTAATAGAATCAGAAATAAATGCTTTTAAATTTACAGTTATATCTTGAGCATTAGATGTTGAGGGGACAGCAACAGGTAATGAACTACTACTGATGGAAACATTCTCTGCAATATCATGACAACCATTACAAACCACAGCTGGAGGTATAACCTCCACAAGTTTACAACAAATGCACTTAGCTTTGGTAGAACTGTTATCAGGCAGCAGGGTTCCAACAGTGATTTCTGAGACAGGATCAGATTGAGACATCTTGCAAATGTAAGAGAAAAAAACAACATATAAAGCAAAATTATCAATTTCCTTATATGGCAGTTTCAGGAATGGGACATAGAAAAAAAGGCAGGAGGCAAATAGAAATGGGGTCTTAAATAATGAAAATATTTTGCTCCAAGTATGACGCACAACAGAAAAATATTTTTTGGCGCCAAAAACGACCGGAAACAACACACTTGCATCAAAAATGACGTAACATTGTGAAAGGACTTGGCGTCAACTAATACGCCGGAAATGACGAATTTTTATCAACTAACGTAACTTTGCGCCAAAAAAAGAATGACGCAATAAACTCTTTGCGAGCCTAATTCTGCCCGTGAATTTAAAAGTCTGTCAATTAGAAAAAGAGACTATACCCCAGGTAAGAAATACATTTTTCATTAAAAAAGCATTTCCCCCCAGGGGGCGGAGCTACGCCGTGCTGGAGCATGGACGCACTGTAAAAGAGCTCCGGAGCTGTTTGGGACCTTTGGGCATTAATAACGGCATAAATGCTACCAATTACCGCTGCCACGTCATCCTAATTAGTGTCTAACAACCCAGACACACTATTCACTTTGCAACTTCGAGGGAAATCTGTTGCGGAACTATCTGTAACAAGAACTGCAGACGCCATCTTACCGCCACACAGGACCCCTGATCGGCGACTAGTGCCGCTTATGCTGTTTGCCACGTGAGGCCTCCTACCCGACTGCACTCCTGAACGGCTCTGTTGGGGGATCCTGCCGGTCCGGATTCTCCCCGGCTTCACCATCTGCCGGTGGCCCGACACGCAACTGCCTCCCACGTGGCTACAGGTACTCATAACTACGCACTCCATCCTAACAGACACTAATGCTAGAGGCCTCCACTCTCACCTCTCAGGATTATATATTCCCATACAACACTCATTTAGCCTCTCTGAGTGGCCAGTAAACCTACGCTCTTTTGAGTCATTGCTTGACCGGACCTCACCAGTACACTTTTTTGGTCCGTTGCAGTTCTGCAGTACAACTTAATATTTCCTTCTGAAGTTTAGCGCATGGACTGTTGCCTTATACAGAAATTGATCCCTTGAGCTTAACCCAGAGAGACTGTAATAGATTTCTCCATAAGATCCCTGCTACTCAGTGCAGGAAGAACCAAAAAGAAATTTTCTTTACTATTAGCCTATTTTTCACAATATTTTGCTACGCCACCAATCTCTCTCACCATGACAAGTAAGAAAGGAAATAAACCTGACAAACCCACAAAAACACTAACTCTGGGCCCCTCAGTAACATCATTTTTTCACCCTCAAGAAACTGTAACGACGGATAATGCACAATCCTCAGAACTGCCCTCCACTGTTCTTAACCCTTCTTCATCCCAAGATTCCCTACAATCTATTCAGACACAGATAGCGGGACTGCCATCCAAATCAGATATAGAATCCTTAAAGAAATTTATTAAAGATGAAATTAAAGATCTTAAAAAAGACCTTAACGAATTGGGCTCCAGAATGGAATTTTTAGAAGACGGACAGGAACATCTCAACAACATGGTCAGCACCAATACTCAAAACATTAATGTGCACGACTCTATGATCCAAAACTTAAACGACAAAATCGAAGACCTCGAGAATCGAGGAAGAAGAAACAATCTCCGCTTGAGGGGGATACCAGAGGATGTCTCTACTGAACAACTCAGGACATATGTCACAGAATTTTTTCACTTCCTCTTACCCCAAGCCCCTCTTATTCAGAACGACGACATCGAGAGAATCCATAGGGCTCTAAGACCTCCTGCTAAACCGCCTGCCCCACATAGGGACGTTATCCTTAGATTTCTTAAATACACCACAAAAGAAGAGATCTGGCAATCTGCCAGAACCCGACGGACCATTCAATTTCACAACCACTCCCTACAAGTATATCAGGATCTCTGCCCTCAGACAATCCAGCGCAGAAGAGAGGTCCGCTTTATCACCAAAACTTTACAAGAACACAATGTCAGATACCGTTGGGGCTTTCCATTCAGCCTAATCATCTCCCACAATGGAGGCCAACTTGTCTATAAAGGCTTCTCAGACCTGGACCACATTTCTAAGAAACTTAACCTTACATTCGAACAACCTCCTGAGTCGATCATCACTAGCCAACACCACCTGATACATTCAGATGACGAGGCACCGAAAGACCAGAGACCTAGCTGGTCGAGAATACTACCTAAGAGACGCAGAACAGGCCTTGCCACCACTTCTACAGGATCCTAAACTGACCACTTACTAACTTCCCATTGAAAATTCCCACAAGCCTTACCCCATAGGCTAATTGTTCATTCATACCCTTATTCCTCAATACATTTGAGGGATCTGTCTCCAGTTTTTCTTCCTCGAAGAAAACCTGCAAGTGACTTATACTCTGGACTGGTACAGTATAAACCCACTACACCTGGGCTTGTATTGACATGCTTCTTAGATTTACCTTACATGCTACTTTGCCCATATGTGTATGTTGCTCAAGCTATAATTATGCCATATATTTATGTTTGTCTAACAAATTTCACCCCTTAGGTTCCATAACATCATTCCACCCCCCTGGATGATGTATCTAACGTCCTTTCCAGGCCGCAGTACTGGCTGCGGTAACCTGGACCAAGTTGTTTTTCTGTTTTTGTTGTTGTACGCCCAGTTTATTCATGCAAGTTCTGCTGTAATTGTTCAAGTTTATTTGTGTGTGTTATATTCAAAACGTATTATGCTCATTTTCACATATCTTTATCATATTGCTCAAGGTCATTATAGATTTATCTTTATCACCTCTGTTTACCTTCTCACCAGAGGTATTTGGTTGCTACGTGTCTGCTTATATTACCATGTTCCCCACTCTGCCCTTACTTTTTCATTTGTCTTCTACTCCTCCCTTAGTCATTGGGCCATCATAGACCCCCTACCTTACTCTCACAACCGCCCTACCCTCCTAGGCGACATCTCTCTATCCTCGACTTCAGCGCTCACCCACTCACATAGACATGGATAGGAACCCCAGATCCATCTCCATCGCTTCTCATAATGTAAAGGGCTTTAATACCCCTCAGAAAAGATCGAGGGCCATGAGGGAATTCCAAAAACTCAAATACGATATCATCCTACTCCAGGAAACCCATTTCAAAAAAGGTAGAGAGCCATTATTATCTCTTAGGAAATTTGGCCAGGTGTACTTACCCTCTCACTCGACAAAGCACAATGGGGTAGGCATTTTGATCAGAAATCAGATCCCCTTCACCCCCTCTAATATATACAGAGACAGGGAAGGTAGACTAGTGATTATCACCGGCCGGCTGTTTAATAGGACAGTAACCATTGCCAACATATATGCCCCTAATTCCAACCCTACTGGGTTCTACCACCAGTCCTGTACTATCATTTCAGAAATGACTAGAGGCACCCTGATCCTGGGGGGTGATTTCAATTTGGCCTTAGACCCTGGTCTTGACTGTTCCTCCGGCCACACATCAATCCCCCAAAAAACCCTTAAGTCAGTAAAGTCCTCCCTCTCCAAATTGAATTTACACGACACCTGGAGAATCTACCATCCCCCAGAAAAAGGTTATTCTTTTTACTCATACCCCCACCAATCCTACTCTCGTATCGATTATATAATGATTGATGTTTCAAGTCTGACCCTAGTGCAAGCTACCGACATCTCCCCCATAACCTGGTCTGACCATGCTAGGATTAGTTGCACACTGTCGTGGCCCACCTCCCAGAGATTAGACTACACTTGGAAGTTAGATGAGTCCTTACTGTCCGACCCTATGATTAAAATACAACTACAAGAAAAACTCACTTCCTACTTTAGATTAAATTCTACACCTGGGATGTCTCCCCTTAATATCTGGGAGGCACACAAATGTGTCATCAGGGGGGACCTCATTGCAATCAAGGCAGATAGGAGACGGCAACACTCTCTAGCCCTTAAAAACTTACTAGAAGAACTGACAAAACTTCAAGACTCCCACAAGAGATTTCCTAAGTCACACTCCCTCCTCGATCATATCCAACATAAACAAAAACAACTAGACTTACTTTTAGGGGTTGAGGCTAAACGTAGGGCCCTCTTCCTTAGAAGGAGATTTTACGAAGGGGGAAATAAACAAGGTAGACTACTAGCGAGACTCCTCCGCAGTAAAGCTTCCAAAAAATACATTATGCACATAAAAGACGCTAAAGGGAAAACCTGGCACTCCTCCTCTGATATAGCTGATAAATTTAAAAACTTCTATGAGGAGCTATACAATTTACATAAAGAAAGAGCCCCCCCCTCCCAGGAGGCCATTTCAGAATACCTAGCATCTATTGATCTACCCTCCCTCTCCACAGACCAAAAATCAGACCTAGACTCTCCTTTTACTTTAAAAGAACTCCAGACAGCTATCCGATCCTTCCCCACCGGCAAGGCCCCTGGTCCAGATGGTTTTACCCATTCATACTACGCTAAATTCCTCGACATTCTGGCCCCCCCTCTTTTAGCTTACTTTCTAGATATCGACAATGACGTCCCCTTCCCATCCTTGTCCCTCCAAGCCCACATTTCCGTTATCCCAAAACCTAACAAGTCCCCTGACAGTATCCCGAATTACAGACCAATATCCCTATTGAACGCAGATATCAAAATTTATGCGAAAATGATAGCGACTAGATTAAATCGTTATCTCCCAGACCTAATCCACCGAGACCAAGTGGGCTTTATCCCTTTCAGAGAGGCGAGGGACAATACAGTCCGGAACCTGTTTCTCCTCTGGCATGCCAAAACGCAAAATCTCCCCACGATCTTTCTCTCAACCGACGCGGAGAAAGCGTTCGACCGCGTCGGCTGGCCGTTTCTTAAAGCCACCCTTCAGTCCCTGGGCATTGGAGACTCTATGCTCCATAGAATCTTAGCCCTGTATGATTGCCCGTCCGCTCGAATATCTCTCAACGGCATTCTCTCCCCTCCCTTTCAGATTTCAAATGGCACTAGACAAGGATGCCCCCTGTCCCCCTTATTGTTTGTCTGCCTCCTAGAAACATTCGCATCCAGAATCCGACAAAATTCAAAAATTCATGGTATCTCGATCCAGGGGGAGTCCTACAAACTCTCTTTATTCGCAGACGATGTGCTATTCTCCCTCACCGACCCCTCACAATCCATTCCAGCCCTTATAGATGAACTCACACTTTTTAATACCCTGACTAACTTCCTGATCAATCACTCCAAATCCGAATACCTGGGGGTCTCCCTGCCGCCACTCCTCAGACAACAACTTAACTCATCCTGCCCCTTTCGCCAATGCTCCTCCCACCTAAAATACCTAGGCACCCTCCTCACAGAGGAGATAGATTCCATATATAATTTAAACTTTGCCCCTTTAAAACTTTCTCTAGAGCGGGAACTTTCATCCTGGCACTCCAGGCACCTTTCCTGGATGGGTAGAATCAATGCAATTAAAATGACGGCCTTCCCCAAACTTCTATACCTGCTGCAAACTCTACCCATACCCCTCCCCCCCCCGATTTCTCTCTAACATACAAAAACTATTCACATCTTTTATCTGGGGTGGTAAACACTCAAGAATTAATAATAAAGTTATGATGAGTCCCCGAGTTCACGGAGGTCTGGGAGTCCCCGATCTTAACCTTTATAACCATGCCATCTTTATACAGAGAATCGTGGATTGGAGACTCCACAGATCCCAGAAAAGATGGGTTGTCTTAGAGGAACTCATAAATACTGGGCTTAACTTACAATCTTGTTGCTGGGACCCGGGGGGCGGAGTTGTACCGGAGGGAATAATGAACCCAATTACCAAAGAAACCTTGACTCATTGGGACAAGATCAATAGACTTAACCCTTACCTCTCATCTAGGCCCTCCCCATTGACATCACTACTTTTTAATCATGAGTTTTCCCTGACGACCTGCAGAAGAATTCCTGAGGACCCTTCCCCCTCGACTGACATTTCCATATACCACATCACTGATAATGAGCGCCTTCTGACACAAGCTCAACTTATAGAGTCAGGCTTTACTTGGGCCCACAACTGGTTCACCTTCAGGAAGATCCACCACTACATTACATCCCATAGACATCACCTTAACATGCTGAGACCACTGACCAATCTAGAAAAATGATTTTCCTCCACCTCTATTCTCAACCACACCCTCTCCAGAATATACTCCATCTTAACCTACCCCCCTCCTGGCAACCTTCCCCATTCTATGGAATCCTGGGAAAGGGAACTGGGGGTCACTATTCTCCCACAGATGGCCTCCTCTATGTTCATCAACACTAAATCCTCCTCTTCCTCTGCTGGCTTGCTAGAACTGAACTACAAAATACTCCACAATTGGTATCTTACACCACGCAGACTACATAAATTATACCCCACAACTACGAACCGATGCTGGCGCTGTGGCCACGTGGGCAGTGGCATGGGCCACATGTGGTGGTGGTGTACTGTCATCAACTCATTCTGGAGATCCCTCATTGGGGAAATAGAGACTATCTTCCAAAAAACATTACCTTGCGACCCCCTGCTATACCTCTTAAATAAAAACATCAAACTCCCATCCAAACCACTCATCACCTTGTTTCGTATCTTTATAAATAGTGCCAAATCCCTTATAGCCAAAAATTGGAAGTCCGCAGACCCCCCCACTATTGCACAATGGAGAGCTAAAGTTTCAGATCTTCTAGAACTTGAGGAATACAGGGCTTATAGATTAGATAATAGGGACCATTTTATCACTGCTCAGATTACCTGGGAACAGTATCTCAAGAACACTCTCGACTTATCGCTTGCTGTGCAGGACACCGCTTAACTAACCATTCTTACCCGTCATCCATAGATTCTATTTTGACTATTCCTAATTGACCCAGACACACTATTACTTCGACTCTAGCAGACACATTTGACCGTTGCTAATTCAATGTAAGCAAACAATATCCCCCACCCTAATTCCAACCAACCCTCTTATCCGCTTTCCCCTTTTCCCCCTTCCTTCACCCTCCTTTTTTTTTTTTTCCCTCCCCCCTCGCCCTACCTCCATTCTCCCTTCAGCCCTATGTATATATTGTTTACTTGACTTTGATTTTTCTCACGAAACTGAATGTTTGTAACAAGCATGTTCTGGCTGATTCTATGTTGTAAACTTCTTATAATCCCTTTAATAAAAAGAATTTGGATTAAAAAAGCATTTCCCAGATATGAAACTGACAGTCAGCAAAAGGAAATATACTGAAAACCTGAATCATGGCAAATATAAGTACAATACATATATTTAGAACTTTATATAAATACATAAAGTGCCAAACAATAGCTGATAGTGTCTTAAGTAATGAAAACATACTTACCAAAAGACACCCATCCACATATAGCAGATAGCCAAACCAGAACTGAAACAGTTATCAGTAGAGGTAATGGAATGAGAGTATATCGTCGTTCTGAAAAGGGAGGTAGGAGATGAATCTCTACGACCGATAACAGAGAACATATGAAATAGTTCCCCCGTGAGGAAAACCATTGCATTCAATAGATGATACTCCCTTCACATCCCTCTGACATTCACTGTACTCTGAGAGGAAACGGGCTTCAAAATGCTGAGAAGCGCATATCAACGTAAAAATCTTAGCACAAACTTACTTCACCACCTCCATAGGAGGCAAAGTTTGTAAAACTGAATTGAGGGTGTGGTGAGGGGTGTATTTATAGGCATTTTGAGGTTTGGGAAACTTTGCCCCTCCTGGTAGGATTGTATATCCTATACATCACTAGCTCAATTACATCAAAGAAATAATATTTATGCAATATTCATATCTAATAAAGTGTTATACTGTGTATTTACTGCAAGGGGAATATGTTTTAAGTATTTTTAAATTAAATTATATTATATTATATTATATTATATTATATTATATATATATATATATATATATGTATATGTATATACATACATACACACATATACATATATATATATATATATATATATATATATATATATATATATATATATATATATATATATATATATATATACATACACAAACACACACACACACACACACATATACACACACATACATACTAGTCCTAAAGCCCGTGTACATGGGCCAATTTTTTTTAAATACAGTGGTTCCAACCTCACAGGGACCTTTGTCAAGACTGTTCTCCGTAAGAGGTTATACGAGGTAATCAGCGGTGACTACCTCGAATAACCTCTTATAGAGAACAGTCTTGACAAAGGTCCCTGTGAGGACCGAAACGTTGACTGAATTATTGAATTAATAAAATTTATGTTATTTAAATCCTGTGTGTGCCTCTTCTCTACATGAAAAGTTTCTACCTATCTACCATAGAGTGCACCCAGGCAGTCCATCATACAGCGAGTGCTTGGATCCAAAAACTTGGTATATATATATATATAAATAGAACAACATATCCTATGTGAGGAACATCGGAATGTGAAATATTAATATCTGATGTTAAGTTAGCGCACTTGGTTAAGCACGATCGACTAGGGTGTTAGTTTTTCTAGCTCCAATGAAGTCTATGGATGAAAATGTTAACGCGCTAGCATAGTTCAAAGTTTGTCCTTTCTACACACATTGGGTTAGCACGCAAGCGAAAACTTTTTACTATCAACTTGTAATGCATGCGGTATCCGATGTGCGGATTTTTTTTTTTTTTTATTAATAGAAGAAATGCTCATCGTGTAATTATGTATGTTGTCCCTGCTAACATAAACCTTTGCAATTTCAGCAAACACATTCTATTATTGTGTGTCGCTGTACCTGAACAAATTATTGGAGTCTTCTCTTGCAATGTGCAAATATTTCGCCCCCGTGGTCTCATGATTGAGCTTTACAGCAGTTAAAAATAAGTCTGGAACAGACGTCACCTAAAACAGAAAATTTAATGATGTTAATTTTGAACAAATATATAGACATCTTAACCTCCCACTTTCAGTGTGTTCTTAGCAAAAAAAATTAATACATTCAGGTAAAACAGAATGATAAAAAAATATTACTGATCTGATGGACCTTGTGCTTTTTTTCCCACTGCAATAGATAATACCACAAAAAGAAATGCAATAGGATAATTCTGGTTATGCTGTTAATGTATAATATATAGTTACTACTTAGAAAGACTATCATAGCGATACTAATCCTTATAAGCCCCAAGGCAGAACAAGCTGTGATCGGAGATGTCATTGCAGAATATGCAGAATATCTGCAGAAATAACAAGAAGCCTGCAAGAATTGTTAGCACTTACGCTTTGCAGTGCTGCTACACATCAGGCTGTTCTTTTCAAACAGCGTTTTTATCTGGCTGCACTGTAAGTTTTCCTTAAGACAGTGCAGCCAGAGAGAAGTGCTGTTAGAAGAACAGTGCTGGGACTCCTGAATGTAAAAGCTTCTTGTGACTAATGCACTTTTTTTATTACTACACTTTTACCAAGAAAAATTTAAAAAAACAAAACTATTTTTTCTGCAGCTAATTAGAATGCAATTTTCAACCACTGCAATATATTATAAAACTTTAAAATTGCTTTATTTTCAATTTAATCAACACATTTGCAAGTAAGCTGGTGTACTGTCTAATTTAACATTTAATTTCAAAATGGCCTGCAGAAAAATGTCTACTAAAAAAATTATCATCGAAGGAATTTTTGCCTATGGGATCATAAGTAACAGTAAGACAGTGTCACATTTCAAATCATGCTTCCTCAGAGGCGTTATACGCTTATTGTATTGTGAACCTTAAATTACAGGAAAGAAAAGACAACAGAAGTTAACTTTTAAGAATATTTTGGGGGATCTCACAGTGCTACATAATCTCATCTGATCTGCTTTAGATAATCAGGCCCTAAGAGAGAATAAACATGGCAGCCCCTGGTAATTCAAAGCAGCAGAGCACTGATGTTTTGTCACTGCACTCTGTGTCTGATGGTCCCTGCCCTGATAGTGTGCCTGAGGTCCCAGGTTACTTCTCACTTGAGCCGTTTAATTTTTATTTTATTTTTTTAAATAAGGACAGCACCATACACAGTGGTGGTGCATTAAACATGTAACTCTTACAACTATACCCAGTGCATAGTGCATTACATGTGTTCCCTCTATTCTGACACATACCTGAAAATTACAGGATGAATATAGGCACATTACATTTCCATCCTCTGTCACAACCCAGTATCATCATATTATGTATTATTAATACAATCCTCCTAAAACCTAAATCCATATACATAATATACTGTATTAGTGCCCCTTCCTGCTATATAAAAGTTTGTGTTATTTCATTTTTATAAGGAAATAAAAGCATTTAGAAAATATTCATATTTTCTTAATCTTTTTTGTTTTTAAAACGTGTGTGTGTGTGTGTGTGTGTGTGTGTGTGTGTGTGTGTGTGTGTGTGTATGTATGTATGTATGTATGTATGTATGTATGTATGTATGTATGTATGTATATATATATATATATATATATATATATATATATATATATATATATATATATATATACATACATACACATATTCGTGTGAAGGAGGGCACTCAAAGGACTTTTTTTTCAAATAAAAAAACAGTACAATTGTATTTCCAAATGCGTTAAACATTAGAATTAATGTCGACGTTTCGAACACATTATGGGCCTTCTTCAAGACAAATATGATTGGTGCGATGCAGCATACGTTTACTCACGAAGGCGTACAAGCCGAGCTCCCAATAGAGTAGCGGTTGATAAAACGAGTCGTATTTGTGGCATCCAGCACTGTGTGACAATACTATTATTGTTTTTACCATCAATTGTTTTAACCTGGGTTAATCGCTAAAGACTTTGCTTACATCATCCAGCTATATTATAGCTGAAAAATACAGCAATTCCCAAGGATCTTCCCTGCGTGCAGAGCACTAAGTGCAGGAATAACAAGCTTACTTATTCACTGAGAGCTCACGGTGAAGTGACATCTACGATATCGTCAAATGTGAGTGTCACCCGTGACATCAGACGCCATTGGTCACGTGGGGTGAACTCACCTGTTTAAGACTCCATCTAGGAAGAAGCGGATCTCACTTCTGTGTGAACTAAGAGCCAAATACACACCGAGACTTGCATGAGGACCAAAAGGAATACAGGTACCTTTGTTATTTACAGAGACTGCATCGGCTATCTAACTAAAAGGGAGCAAATTGCTTGGAAGGTATCCACTCTTTAGCTCCATTTCCCTCTATATATTATAGCAGGATACAGGTACCAACTGCTGAGAGAGGTACTTATTTTAATTTTTAGATCACAAGATTAATGATATATGCCTAAAAAACTATGGTTTAAAGAGACATTCGTATTCAGCATTTTCAAAGTATTGTGTATACTACGCAAGTCAAATAACTGTATGGCACATTAGTAACTACTGTTTATTTTCTGATACTTTGTATTCAGGATTGGTTTAATGATTACAGTATTGTCTAGATCTAGATAACAGCGTATAGTTAATTTTATATACTTTGTACTTATATGCATGCCTCTGAACAGATTTTACTAACGATTAAGGTAGACGTCCCATTTTTTATATTGAGTTGGTAGATTTAACATATATTTTAATAGATTTATATAACATCCATGAGTAGTTTTTGATATCTTCAGCTGTTTCAGCGCCATCACTTATTTTCACCTGTTTCAATTTTATCTTTTTAGCATTTTTTTTTTTTTAATTAGAAAAGATTCATTTTTATTAAAACCTTAGAAAAAAAAATATAACACAAGGCAAAACTGATCTGTAGTTAATCAGCTAAACATTCATGGATTTCTATGCTACAAGCTATACAATTAGATACAGAGTGCAAATTTATAAAGCATAGTGAGTTAAAAAAAAAAAAAAATCAAATAACCTATTTGTGTATTTAATAAATATCAGCCTCAGTGTAGAGGTAAGTGCCCTTCAACAAGCAGCTAGTTTCTAAACAAGATTAAACTAAATTTGTGATTAACAGATAAACAGCAATGAAAACACTTAAACAGTGATTAACAATATAAAAAAAATTAAAAATAAAATAAAAAAAGACACGTGTTTTATATTGGGTGATTGCAGTTCTTAGTGGATATTTAACACCTTCATATTACCCTATATAGATCAGGGTATTCAAAATCCAAAAAAATAATAAATGTGCATTGCCCCTTAAATTCAATTTTCATTTGATACATTGTGTAAAAAGCATAAATGTGAATACAAACAGTGGAGCAGAAGTGTAATATAAAAAAAAAAAAAAAGTGCAGTGATTGCATTGTAGCAGTCTGATCCTGATCAGTGGATTATAGGTGGATAAATGTCCCATGTGCCAGAGGAACCGCGGTCTCTCAGCATGCTGTTACTAACCCCTTAGCTCTTCGGACAAATGAGGATGATGAACCTGCTGAGTTTAGCCACGACATTTACCATCTTTTTAACAATTTAAAAGGAGTTGCTAATAGTGAGGAGTGTAATATCCATTGTCCTAGCGCAACACTATCTTTATATACTTTTTTAAAACTAAGGAAATTAAAAGGCAAAAAATGTATGTTAAAGACAGAGTTTAAGTATTCTATCAAATGTTTAAAAGCAAGGAGAAACATCATCGTCATCACTAGTGAAATGTACAATTGTGTGTGTACACACAATTTGTGCCGATATATTAAAGAAACAGCCAGAGATAACTTTTGTAACAGTATAGGCAATGCCACTAGAGAAATGTGTTAGTATGGGGTTGGAGGGTGAGCAGGAGTTATATGTGAGGAAGAGTGGATGAGGAGGAGATGGGTGTGTGCAAGAGAGAGGGGGACTGAGAGAGTGAGAAAGGGCTGGCATGTGAGGGGCAGTGAGTTAAGAGGATGTGCATAGCTGTGTGCAAAGAAGAAGGGATGAGATAAGGAGGCTGTGTGTGACAGTTAGGGTGTGAGGAGGGTGCTGTGTGTGAGGGAGAGAGCAATAAGAGGGTGTGATGTAGTCTGAAGAGACGAGGTGAAGAAGAAAGTATGTGAGCGGGTGAGGAGTATAACGGATATCAGACAAGTAGGAAGAGAGGGCGAGGCTGTGTTTGAGAAGAAATTACTAAGAGGATAAACAGAACCTGGTGTGTGAGGGTAAGTAAGATTGAGAGGTTGAGCTGGGAATGATCGATAGGTTGCTGAGAAGAGGAGTTAGAGGGAACGAGAGGTAAAGACACATGTTGTATGTGGTAGGTTAGAGTGTGAGGAAGAGATTGTGCGAGAGGTTGTAGGATGAGGTTGCATGTAATTGCATATATATATATATATATATATATATATATATATATATATATATATATATATATATATATATATATATATATATATATATATATATAAATAAAAGTAAGCACACATTAAACTCACATTTTATGACCTCAAACACTGTGAGGTATGTTAACAGCACGTAAAGTTATAGATGGTTCTTATTCAGATTCACCAAATGATGTTTTCAATGCAGTACAGTAATATAAAATGAGCAAAAGTCCGGTAAAATAGCCTCACCAGGCAAAAATGAATTAAAATCTTGTGCAATAAAAAGCAATATATAACAAGAGTAAAAACGTGTAAAAGCAAGTATGTAAATACCCTGACGCTTTTCAAAGGTTTTTAGTATTCCTTCTTCTTCAGAGGGGTGTTCACATTTTTGCGAGGTCATAAAATGTGAGTTTAATGTGTGCTTACTTTTATTTGTTTATATTAATAAAACTGTATTACACTATCTATGACCTTTTGTCTTCCTGGGTATACCTGCGGATGAGGAAGTACATACCAAGACTGGAAAAACTCCAATAGGCAACAAGCACACCTGCATACGTAGTTTTGGGAGATTACTACTGAAAAAATCGAATCAACACATACTCCAAGAGGCAGACGAAATCATAAGAAGCATACACCGGAATCCAGAATCTATCTACTACCAAAAATACCCTCCAGTGCGGCAACTTACCTCATTAGATTGGGGTAAATTCTGGTAAGGGTATTTATGATATTTCAAGAACACTAGGATTCACATTGATATCTACATCTCAAGAATTTATTTTCCTATTATTAACATTCACATACGCATTTATTGCATATCTAACTTTTTTTTATTAGGATCTGTAAGCGCTGTTAACCCTTTGTGTATATATACATGCATACACACACATATATTCATACACACATATACACACAACAAAAAGTTGCATATTTATCAAAGAACAGTACCTCATTCACAGTGAAACCATGAATTCTTTCTCCAACTTTATATTGTAAGGCTCTTTCACTTGCTGAATTGCTCTTCCATCGCCAGGAATTCTGATAAAGCGCACTGGAGATAAAATAGATAGCAAAAATGAAAAGAAATTTCCAGATGAAGGATTCACATCTCATCAAGCAAACCTCTGATTTAATATAGAATTTGGCATCTTACATTTGAAGAAATCACTAGCAAAGTTATTATCTAGATCAGGGGCCGCCAACCTTTCGGACCGCAGGGACCACTAAACTCACAATTTTTAATCCCGTGGACCACTAACATGATTATTTTAAAAAAAGGTATAAACCTCTATAATGTGTATATATACATATACACACACATACTGTACATAACTAGTATAACCATAGCTAAGTTTACATTAGGGCAGCAACTAACGATAATTTTCATAATCGGCCAATTATTTTTTCAATTAATAGACTAATTGGATAAAAAAAGAATCAATAATTGTTTCCTATATTTTAAATAAAATCAACATACTGAGTGTTACAAATATAAACTTCAGACTAAAACTTTACATTAAAAGGGATACTGAACCCAATTTTTTTCTTTTGTGATTCAGATAGAGCATGCAATTTTAAGCAACTTTGTAATTTACTCCTATTATCAAATTTTCTTCGTTCTCTTGCTATCTGTATTTGAAAAAGAAGGCATCTAAGCTTTTTTTTGTTGGTTTCAGACCTCTGGACAGCACTTTTTTTATTGGTGGATGAATTTATCCACCAATGAGGAAGAACAACCCAGGTTGTTCACCAAAAATGGGCCGGCATCTAAACTTAAATTCTTGCATTTTAAATAAAGATACTAAGAGAATGAAGAAAATTTGATAATAGGAGTAAATTAGAAAGTTGCTTAAAAAATTGCATGCTCTATCTGAATCACGAAAGAAAAAATTTGGGTTCAGTGTCCCTTTAACACAACTGTTTGTCCAATTTTCAAGCAGAAGAGCACAGTTTTATAATTAAACAAAACCAAACCAAAAACTGTTTGAAAAGAGGTAGAACTAGAAAGCGTTAGACTATCACTGTTAATAACTTTCTGTTATTCACTTTTTCAGAAACTTTGCATTGAAATGCAAAAATCTCAACATGTCCAAATGCTTCTGGCTAAGGCTAGTTCTCTTTTTTTGCAGCTATATTTCCTGCAGCAGAGAAAACAGAATTTATGTTTACCTGATAAATTTCTTTCTCCTACGGTGTGTCCGGTCCACGGTTTCATCCTTACTTGTGGGATATTCTCTTCCCCTACAGGAAATGGCAAAGAGAGCACACAGCAAAAGCTGTCCATATAGCCCCCCCTCTGGCTCCGCCCCCCAGTCATTCGACCGACGGTTAGGAGAAAAAGGAGAAACTATAGGGTGCCGTGGTGACTGTAGTGTACAGAAAAAAAAAATTAAACCTGACTAAAAGCCAGGGCGGGCCGTGGACCGGACACACCGTAGGAGAAAGAAATTTATCAGGTAAACATAAATTCTGTTTTCTCCTACATTGGTGTGTCCGGTCCACGGTTTCATCCTTACTTGTGGGAACCAATACCAAAGCTTTAGGACACGGATGAAGGGAGGGAACAAGTCAGGTAACCTAAACGGAAGGCACCACAGCTTGCAAAACCTTTCTCCCAAAAACAGCCTCCGCAGAAGCATAAGTATCGAATTTGTAAAATTTGGCAAAAGTATGCAGAGAAGACCAAGTCGCTGTCTTACAGATATGATCAACAGAAGCCTCGTTCTTGAAAGCCCATGTGGAAGCCACAGCTCTAGTAGAGTGAGCTGTAATTCGTTCAGGAGGCTGCCGTACGGCAGTCTCATAAGCCAATCGGATGATGCTTTTCAGCCAAAAGGAAAGAGAGGTAGCAGTAGATTTCTGTCCTCTCCTCTTACCAGAATAAACGACAAACAAGGATGATGTCTGTCTGAAATACTTTGTTGCTTCAAAATAGAATTTTAAAGCACGGACCACATCTAGGTTGTGTAACAAACATTCCTTCTTCGAAACAGGTTTCGGACACAAAGAAGGAACAACTATTTCCTGGTTAATATTCCTGTTGGAAACCACTTTTGGAAGAAAACCAGGCTTGGTACGTAAAACTACCTTATCTGTATGGAATACCAGATAGGGAGAAGTACACTGCAAAGCAGACAATTCAGAAACTCTTCTAGCAGAAGAAATAGCAACCAAAAACAGAACTTTCCAAGATAGTAACTTAATATCTATGGAATGTAAGGGTTCAAACGGAACCCCTTGAAGAACTGAAAGAACTAAGTTTAGACTCCATGGAGGAGTCATAGGTCTGTAAACAGGCTTGATTCTGACTAACGCCTGTACAAACGCCTGTACATCTGGCACGGCTGCCAGACGTTTGTGCAACAAAACAGACAGAGCAGATATCTGTCCTTTTAGAGAACTAGCTGACAAGCCTTTGTCCAAACCCTCTTGGAGAAAAGAAAGTATCCTAGGAATTTTAATTTTACTCCAAGAGAATCCCTTGGATTCGCACCAACGGATATATTTTTGCCATATCTTATGGTACATTTTCCTAGTCACAGGTTTTCTGGCTTGAACCAGAGTATCTATAACTGAATCTGAAAACCCACGCTTAGATAGAATCAAGCGTTCAATTTCCAAGCAGTCAGTTGCAGAGAGACTAGATTTGGATGTTCGAATGGACCTTGTACTAGAAGATCCTGTCTCAAAGGTAGCTTCCATGGTGGAGCCGATGACATATTCACCAGGTCTGCATACCAAGTCCTGCGTGGCCATGCAGGAGCTATTAGAATCACAGAGGCCTTCTCCTGTTTGATCCTGGCTACAAGCCTGGGAAGGAGAGGGAACGGTGGAAACACATAAGCTAGATTGAACGACCAAGGTGCTACCAATGCATCCACTAGTGTCGCCTTGGGATCCCTGGATCTGGACCCGTAGCGAGGAACCTTGGAGTTCTGACGAGACGCCATCAGATCCATGTCTGGAGTGCCCCATAGTTGAGTTAACTGGGCAAAGACCTCCGGGTGGAGTTCCCACTCCCCCGGATGGAAAGTCTGACGACTCAAATAATCCGCCTCCCAGTTGTCTACTCCTGGGATGTGAATTGCAGATAGATGGCAGGAGTGATCCTCCGCCCATTTGATGATCTTGGATACCTCTCTCATCGCCAAGGAACTCTTTGTTCCCCCCTGATGATTGATGTACGCTACAGTCGTCATGTTGTCCGACTGAAATCTTATGAATCTGGCCTTCGCTAGTTGAGGCCAAGCCAGGAGCGCATTGAATATCGCTCTCAGTTCCAAAATGTTTATCGGGAGAAGAGACTCTTCCCGAGACCATAGACCCTGAGCTTTCAGGGAGTCCCAGACCGCGCCCCAGCCTAAGAGACTGGCGTCGGTCGTGACAATGACCCACTCTGGTCTGCGGAAACTCATTCCCTGAGACAGGTGATCCTGAGTCAACCACCAGCGGAGTGAGTCTCTGGTTACCTGGTCTACTTGAATCTGGGGAGACAAGTCTGCATAGTCCCCATTCCACTGTTTGAGCATGCACAGTTGCAATGGTCTTAGATGAATTCGAGCAAAAGGAACCACATCCATTGCTGCAACCATTAATCCTATTACCTCCATGCACTGAGCTATGGAAGACTGAGGAATAGACTGAAGAACTTGACAAGCGTTTAGAAGCTTTAACTTTCTGACCTCTGTCAGAAAAATCTTCATTTCTACAGAATCTATTATTGTTCCCAGAAAAGGAACCCTTGTGGACGGGGACAGGGAACTCTTCTCTATGTTCACCTTCCACCCGTGAGACCTGAGAAAGGCTAAAACAATGTCTGTATGAGCCCTTGCTTTGGAAAGGGACGACGCTTGGATTAGAATGTCGTCTAGGTAAGGTGCTACAGCAATGCCCCTCGGCCTTAGAGCCGCTAGAAGGGACCCTAGTACCTTTGTGAAAATTCTGGGAGCAGTGACTAAACCGAATGGAAGAGCCACAAACTGGTAATGTTTGTCCAGAAAGGCGAACCTCAGGAACTGATGATGATGATGATCTTTGTGGATCGGAATATGCAGGTACGCATCCTTTAAGTCCACGGTAGTCATATATTGACCCTCCTGGATTGTTGGTAAAAATCGTCCGAATGGTTTCCATTTTGAATGATGGAACTCTGAGGAATTTGTTTAGAATTTTTAAATCCAGAATTGGCCTGAAAGTTCCCTCTTTTTTTGGAACTACAAACAGGTTTGAGTAAAAACCCAGACCTTGTTCCGCTGTTGGAACTGGGGTTATCACTCCCATTTTTAATAGGTCTCCTACGCAATGTAAGAATGCCTGTCTCTTTATCTGGTCTGAAGATAAGCGAGACATGTGGAACCTTCCCCTTGGAGGAAGTTCCTTGAACTCTAGAAGATACCCCTGAGAGACTATTTCTAGTGCCCAGGGATCCGGAACATCTCTTGCCCAAGCCTGAGCAAAGAGAGAAAGTCTACCCCTACTAGATCCGGTCCCGGATCGGGGGCTACCCCTTCATGCTGTCTTGGTAGCAGCAGCAGGCTTCTTGGCCTGTTTACCCTTGTTCCAGCCTTGCAATGGTTTCCATGCTGGTTTAGGCTGGGAAGTGTTACCCTCTTGTCTAGAGGCTGCAGAGTTAGGAGCCGGTCCGTTCCTGAAATTGCGAAAGGAACGAAAATTAGATTTGTTCTTAGCCTTGAAAGGCCTATCCTGTGGGAGGGCATGGCCCTTTCCCCAGTGATGTCAGAAATAATCTCCTTCAATTCTGGCCCGAAAAGGGTCTTACCTTTGAAAGGAATATTAAGCAATTTTGTCTTGGACGACACATCCGCCGACCAAGATTTTAGCCAAAGCGCCCTACGCGCCACTATTGCAAAACCTGAATTTTTCGCCGCTAATTTTGCCAATTGAAAAGCGGCATCCAAAATAAATGAATTAGCCAACTTTAGTGCGTGAATTCTGTCCATGACTTCATCATATGGAGTCTCCTTTTGGAGCGAATTTTCTAGTTCCTCAAACCAAAAAGACGCCGTGGTGACAGAAATGATGCACGAAATTGGTTGAAGAAGGAAACCTTGCTGAACAAATATATTTTTAAGCAATCCTTCCAATTTTTTATCCATAGGATCTTTGAAAGCGCAACTGTCCTCAATAGGAATAGTTGTGCACTTGGCTAACGTTGAAACTGCCCCCTCTACCTTAGGGACCGTTTGCCATGCGTCCCTTCTGGGGTCGACAATGGGGAACATTTTCTTAAATATAGGAGGTGGAACAAAAGGAACACCTGGCTTCTCCCACTCCTTAGTCACTATGTCCGCCACCCTCTTGGGTATCTGAAAGGCATCAGCGTGCACAGGGACCTCTAAGAATTTGTCCATTTTGCACAACTTCTCTGGAATCACCAAAGAGTCACAATCATCAAGAGTAGCTAGCACCTCCTTAAGCAGGGCGCGGAGATGTTCTAGCTTAAATTTAAATGCCACGATATCAGGTTCTGCCTGCTGAGAAATTTTTCCTGAATCAGAAATTTCTCCCTCAGACAGACCCTCCCTCACTTCCAATTCAGATTGATGTGAGGGTATAACAGATAAATTATCGTCAGCGCCAACTTGCTCATCCTCTGTATTTAAAACTGAGCAATCACGCTTTCTGGGAAATGCTGACAGTTTGGATAAAAGATTTGCTATAGAATTATCTATTACTGCTGTTAATTGCTGCATAGTAACAAGCATTGGCGCGCTAGATGTACTAGGTATCGCCTGCGCGGGCAAAACTGGTGTTGACACAGAAGGAGAGGATGATTAGCTATCCCCACTACCTTCATTTGAAGAATCATCTTGAGCAACCTTATTAAATGTGACAGTACTGTCCTTACTTTGTTTGGACGCCATGGCACAATTTGCACATACATTTAAAGGGGGAACCACCTTGGCTTCCATACACACAGAACATATGCTATCTGAAGGTACAGACATGTTAGACAGATTTAGGCAGGCTATTAATGCAATAAAAACTATTTTAAGCAAAACCGTTACAGTCTCTTTAAATAATAAAAAGAGCCCACTTTATTTCTGAATGTTTGAAAAACTATCAAGGAAATATCCAAATTTTATAAAATTTACACCCCAGTGTCTTAATGCTTTGAAAGTATTGCACACCAAATTTCAAGTCTCTAAACCCTTAAATGAGCAAACCGGAGCTAATAGTTCAATTTACCGGTTTAAACCCACTACAGTCCCTGCCACAGACTTTGCTGCGGCTTTTACCTTCCTTAGGGGTTATTCACCACAGAAATAAGCCTTCCTGAGTCCGTTTCTCAGCCACAGGACCCTCTCACATGAAGCTGCATGCACTGCCTTTAGAAGTAACTGTGCAACTGAGGCGCGAAAATGAGGCCTCCTCCCTCTGCATCCAGAGTGAAGGGGCCTTTCTGACTAGATTAGGCGTCTAAACAACTGCCAGGCGTAATAAAAACGTTCCCAAAAGTGTTTCAAAGTTCACAAAACACTCCAAATGACATATAAATATGATATAAACAAATCGATTTAGCCCACAATAGTGTCAACCAGCATAGAGCCCAATTTATAAGCCTTAATTCTGTTACTGAGTCTAAGAAAATGGCTTACCGATCCCATAAGGGAAAACTGACAGTCTTCTAGCATTACTATGTCTTGTTAGAAAAGAGACTGGTCATACCTGGAGCAGATAAGTCTGCAAACTGTTCCCCCCAACTGAAGTTCTCTGGTTTCAACAGTCCTGCATGGGAACAGCAATGGATTTTAGTTACTGGTGCTAAAATCATACTCCTCTTTTAACAGAACTCTTCATCACTTTCTGTTGTAGAGTAAATAGTACAAACCGGCACTATTTTAAAATAACAAACTTTTGATAGAAGAAATAAAACTACAACTAACAACACATACTCTTTACCATCCCCGTGGAGATGCTACTTGTTCAGAGCGGCAAAGAGAATGACTGGGGGGCGGAGCCAGAGGGGGGCTATATGGACAGCTTTTGCTGTGTGCTCTCTTTGCCATTTCCTGTAGGGGAAGAGAATATCCCACAAGTAAGGATGAAACCGTGGACCGGACACACCAATGTAGGAGAAAAGGCACTCAGATGGTGTTGAGATGTATAAGTAGGGTTTTACCAATTTCACCAAAGTGGGATATTTATCTTTGTTAGCTCTTCACCAATGCAAATTGTTTTTCACCTTGGCAAGGGGCCTCTCAAAGTAACCCTTGACTTTATTCTAACATAAAAAATATCTTGAATATCTATATGCAATGGTAAATAACCAGCTATAAGGTTAGGGGAAAATATCTAGTCTGCTCTAAAAATAAAAGATATATACTTATAAAGGTTAAATCTGGTACATATTATCACAATTTATTAAAAATATTAAAAAACAAATCAAAAGCGCTAAGGACTTTATATCAATAACAGGACAAAGCCTTACAAATTTATTTATACAGTACATATAATCAGCAATAGCAAGCAATACGCTAATAATTGTGCAAACAGATAATAGTGCACATCAATTTAAATAACTCCAATCAATCTAGGGGCTAGGTGTAAATAACAAGCTTGGCTCTATATCATGAAAAGCATAGTTCCAAATCACCTGATTTAATATAAACAATCCAAACGATGACTATTATATCTGGGTTGCACATAAGCCAAGAGTAGTTGAAAACGTATACTGTCCTGAAAAAGTGAAAAGTAGACGTCTGTAGACGTCTGTAGACGTCCTTTAGGCTAAGGACATAACCATAAAACACAATACCATGTGCAGTAGTTCATTGGAGTAAAGCAGCTGGTGTTGTGCACAGACCAACTAATTGTAAACCAACTAATCGATTATGAGATTCGTTGACAACTATTTTCATAATCGATTATTATCGATTATGACGATTAGTTTTTGCAGCTCTAGTTTACATTAATGTATATATATTTACACATTTTTAAGAATTATTTTTTGGAATTAAACTAACTGAATGACAGAACTGAGAGAATACTTCCAAATGACAGATGAAGGGTGAGTGCCAACTTTTGAGCTGGAAACAGAGAGGCAGAAAGTGGGGAAAAAAGAATTATGTTTAAAAGGACCATAAGACTTGCAAGTCACCTCCTAGGAATTATTCAAAACTACTTATGATCATGGACAGAATGGATATCAGAAAGCTCTCAATATGGATGTGAGCTAACCACAACTGATGTTACTGGCAATTACTATAATACTGGTGGGATATGGCTGGATGGCAATTACTGGAATTCAGGTGGAATGGCTTTCTGCGTGGGTAGATTATTAGAATGAAAAATAATTAATATTTAATTTAAAAAAAAGAAGATGGAGGGGAAGAAGACAAACAGTGATGTAAGTCCATCTGAAGGAATTAGGAAAACTACTACAAAGATACAGGTAAAGGTAAGAAAATAAATGAAATATGAGAATTTAAGATTTTCTTTTTTTTATATACTTTAATTCCACTATTTCAAGCCAATACTATACCAACCTCTGCTGGCTTTAGAATGAAAGCACCTTCCTCTGAGTAGCATGCTGGGCGGGAGGAGTTAAAAATACAATGTAGCTATGCAAGTTGCGCAGTACTACGCAATGTCCGTAAGGAGATTGTAATTTAACTCCTCCTCCGTCGGTTATCAATGATGTCCAGCCAGGCACTGTAGGGAGTTGGAGTGTTGGGGGTGACACCATCAGAGGAGATTAATTCCTGCTTGATGGTGTCAAGGACCACTAACATCTTCTTGTGGAGCACCAGTGGTCCATGGACCACTTGTTGGCGACCGCTGATCTAGATCAAGATGTGCATAAAAGCAATTATTTTTTTTTATTTAAAAAGGTCAAAATATGATTTGGCAAAATTGTAGTTTCCTTTTTTTTTTTTTACGCAGCTCAGCACGTGATTTTGTTGCATCTCATCCTTATAGGTAATTAACTCTTTTTATTCAATAATGAAACATTCTGTTGCAAAAATTAAAACTTTAAGTGTTTAACAAAGCCAGTTCTTTAATCCAGTGTTTAACAAAGCCAGTTGTTTAAGCCAGTGTTTAACAAAGCCAGTGATTGGTGATTGTGCAATTGCCATTTCTGATTGACTTACCAGCAATGCTTGTGGCTCCTGAGCTTTGTATTTATCGCTCCTCATGCTTACTGCTAGTATTACGAGTTAAAGGGACAATCAACGCCAGCATTTTTGTCGTTTTATAACATAGATAATCCCTTAATTACCCATTCCCTAGTTTTGCATAACCAACACAGTTATAATTATACACGTTTTACCTCTGTAATTACCTTGTATCTAAGCCTCAGCAGACTCTTTTGACAGACTTGCATTTTAGCCAATTAGAGCTGTCTCCATGGTAAATTCACGTGCATGAGCTCAATGTTATCTATATGAAACACGTGAACTAATGCCCTCTAGTGGTGAAAAACGATCAAAATGCATTTAGATTAGAGGCGGCCTTCAAGGTCTAAGAAATTAGCATATGAACCTCCTAGGTTTAGCTTTCAACTAAGAATACCAAGAGAACAAAGCAAAATTGGTGATAAAAGTAAATTGGAAAGTTGTTTAAAATTGCATGCCCTATTTGAAACATTAAAGTTTTTTTGGGACTTGACTGTCCCTTTAAAAGTAAATATGATCGCTTGAGCCCAATCGCGATTTACGCTAGAATGGCAACTGCAACTTCAGAGCTCTGGTTAAAGTGATAGTAAATCCAAGCGACAAACGCTAGGATTTACCATCACTAAAAATCAAAAAGAGTTTAAGTGATGAGATATGTAAAAAAAAAGGGTGCCAAACTCACCCTGTGCCGTTGCACATCGCTAAACTCAGCGGCTCCAGCCACCCACGGCACATCGCTCTTCAACCAATAAGGTGCCGCTTGCACCACTAAACTAATAGCTATGCGTGCAACCGTGCATACAGAACACTGTCAGTTGACATGCACGGCTATTCTTTTAGTGGTGCAAACGTCACCTCATTGAAGAACAGCGATGTGCAATGGGCGGGCGGAGCCGCTGAGTTTAGCACTGTGCAAAAATACAGAAAGGGTAAGTTTAACATATCTCATTACTTAAACTCCACTTGATTTTTAGTGATGGTAAATCCTAGCATTTGTTATATGCTTGGATTTACAATCACTTTATCATCACTTTTCGCGAAACATAAAAGTTGCACAAAAAACATCAATAATACATTACAAAGTATGTGGCTGTGGGTAGACCCCAGTGTAAGATCATACATCCCCTCAGACTGATCGAGTCACTGCATCAAACATATATATACGATGCACTATAATTCCCCAATCTTCACTATCTTTTTTGCCTTCGTCCCCCTTGTAAACGTAATTCCCCAAGTGGGGCAAAAGAAAAGAAAAAATAGCGTAGATGGGGGAATTACAGTACATCGGGCTTTACTCACAGCCGTATATTACAGACATATATACACATATCAGCACATGAATACATATGTACACATATATAAGTTCATTGGAGCCCTTTGCAGTTAAGTAGATGAAAACATGGAGTATCATATTTATGCAATATTCACATTTAAATAAAAGGTTTAACAATGTATTTACTGTAAATATGTAACATTCCAATAATATATATATATATATATATATTTTTTTTTTTTTTATTTGTTTATCTAAACGTGTGTGTATATACACACATATACATACATACATACAGGTAGCCCTCAGTTTACGCCGGGGTTAGGTTCCAGAAGGAATGGTTGTAAATCGAAACCGTTGTAAATTGAAACCCAGTTTATAATGTAAGTCTATGGGAAGCGAGGGAGTTAGGTTCCAGGCCCCTCTCAAAATTGGCATAAGTAACACCTAATACATTATTTTTAAAGCTTTGAAAATAATCACACAACACAGAATATATAATTAAACTAAGTTAAATGAACAAAAACATTTGCTAAACAGCATTTTAAACCTAATAAAATAATCACACAACACAGACTTTACTTGCATTTTTCTGCAAACAGTTCCTTCTATGCATTCCAATCTGGACTGATTTATAAACAGGAAGATCTTGTTCCTTTGCAAGCTGCTCGATAGCTCAGGTCTGGTTAAACTGATTAATTTCAGCTTGCTTGGCTTGCATATCTTTGCTGCAACACAAGCGGACAGCTCCACCTAATGGCTATTTTAATCAATGCACTGCTTCTCAATGCTTTTCAATAGCAGTCACATGACTGAAAAAAAAGGTTGTTATTCTGAAACGGTGCAAATTGAACCGTTGTAAACCGAGGGCCACCTATATATAGGGTTGCACCGATACCATTTTTTTAAGACCGAGTACAAGTACCGATACTTTTTTTTCAAATACTCACCGATACCAATTACCGATACTTTTTTAATGCCATGACAGTTTACCAAGCACAATACAGACTAATGATTTAAGATCGCTTCTTTATAATTATGAACTGTATCTCAAAAGACATTATGAAATAATAAAACAGTTTTATGTGCTTGTTGTCACAAAGTTCATAGAACATGTTTATAAATAAAATTATTACAATAACATATATAAATAATAACAATAAATAACAATTGCAGCAGCTGGGGCTGGAAAGCTACAATTTAAAGGGGTGATTACTGGATACAACTGGGTTGTAGGGTGCGTATATAACTGATAAATCTGATACTTGTACTTAATACAAAGTCGTATAATTTAATTCTGAAAATAATATTGGGGAAGGAGTATCCTAGTAATCCCCTTTGAGAAAAATGGGGCATTTGTATTCTACTGACTCAACAGAAAATAGGGCTGGTCTTCATATTTTTCCAGGGCTGCTTTTTATTCCCAGTCCAGCCCTGGCTAAGGGTGTTCCTCAGAGTACAGTATATTTTGAGCATAATTGTGCAAGATGAGAGGCTTCCAGCTGTAAAGTAGCAGCTTTTAAAGCACTGCTCTGACGTAAAATAATACAAATAACAGCAATTTGTATTGGCAGAACAGAAGTGAACAATTTTTAGTTAAGTCTCCACTCCAGCTTAAAATGAAATGGGAACATACAGTTTGAAAAATGCCACAAGATGGCATATGGGTAGGAATTGGAGGTATCGGTTTAAGTATCGGTGCATTTGCACGAGTACAAGTACTCATGCAAATACTTGGTATTGGGACCGATACCGATACTAGTATCGGTATCGGTGCAACCCTAATTTTATTTATATATATATATATATATATATATATATATATATATATATATATATATATATATATATATATATATATATATATATATATATATATATATATATATAAGTGAAAACCGCCTTAAAGTGAAACAAGGCAGTTTTAGCTTTCTTTTCACTTGCTAGTGTGTTTAAAAACATGTTTGAACTAACATATATTAGGGGTACAATAATGCTATGTTAAGTTTAACACTAGCACAGCACAGTATTCAAAAAATACTGTACCTGTAAAATAGTGACAATTACTGTAGTAAAATTTGCCAGACTATAACACTGAGACACAGATTGCACTGTAATGATGTAAACAGAGTGAACTGCACATAACAAAATATTGCCAGTTACTTTTCTCGCAATCTCACGATGATTACAGCACTGTTTCAAAATCCTTGGAGGTTGAGTTTCAGCTCCACAAAGCGCTGTATTTGCGAAGCGCTGTAAAGTGTGTGGGGTATACATATATATATATATATATATATATATATATATATATATATATATATATATATATATATATATATATATATATATATATATATATATATATATATATATATATATACACACACACACATACACAACATTTTAAATTAGGGGGAGATAAAAGGTGAGTTTAAAATCCTCCACTACGCACAAAATATAGAAAAATAACTCATTGTGTAGTTCATTAACAAATCTAGACAAGCCCAAAGGCTTGTTTTCCCACAAAAAAACCTCTGAATTACATTGTTTCCAATGCAGCAAAGTATTCTGGGTAAGATACGCAAATTAAGTACACAATGACACACCTTTTTACTTCAGTCTGCTTTTCAGCAGATTCCCTTTACGCCAAAGTATCGCTGTTCACACAGCTTATAAACTTAGCTAGGGTTAGTGCAGTGTTTCATAACCATCCCAGGACAGACTGTTTCGTAGTTGTTGCTACTCATCAGCTGGGAGAAGGTTTGAATCACTGCGGGGTGAAGTTGATTCCGGGCAGAATACAACAACATTTTAAATTAGGGGGAGATAAAAGGTGAGTTTAAAATCCTCCACTACGCACAAAATATAGAAACATAACTCATTGTGTAGTTCATTAACAAATCTAGACAGGCCCAAAGGCTTGTTTTCCCACAGAAAACCTCTGAATTACATTGTTTCCAATGCAGCAAAGGATTCTGGGTAAGATATGCAAATTAAGTACACAATGACACGCCCCCTCACGAGCCGAAATTGAGTAACGAAGTGCTACGGCACGGCTTGCTAAAGCACCCAGACCCACTGGGGATTTTACAATCAGTCACATTGTTTTTATACAAAACGAGCGAGTTTTCTATAGCTACCGTTTGTATGCATACATATTTTAATTGAACCGGCACAAGCAGTTTTTTATGAGAACTTTTCATGTTTTATTTATGACTCATATATCCAAATAAAAGCACCCTTTTAAGAACTTTGTGGTGTGTGACACCCATTACTGTATCCCCCATATTTACAACGCTTGTGAGAAGGATTTCCTCCAGGATAGATATAACAGCCCCCCCTTTCTTGAAGTGGTTAAGTTTCTGCCGGAGAGGTGAGGACTGTATATAAGGAGTGAAAGACAGGTCGCAAGCGCAAGGGGATTGGATTGCCTTCCTTAGTGGACATTCACCACTCAGAGTCTTATCTATACCTCATAAGGTTGAGGTGGAAACACGTGAGTTTGCATTTGTCACTGCACTACAGTATTTTTTACAAGTGTCTAGATATACTACACCAGGAGTTTTCCTCTGCTGTGCGCCCTTCCCTCTTCTGTTCCAGAATATATATATATATATATATATATATATATATATATATATTTATTTATTTATTTAATACACACAAAAAAAATCATATATATGTAGAAATATTTATTTATAAATAAATAGAACATATCCTGTTATGCAAAGAATATTGGAATGCGACATATAAATAGCCCATATGTAAATCATAGTGAATCAGAAGAATGCACAAGCACCAAGGTAATCCCCACCTGTGGGTATGCAACAAACTGTTTGCAGGTGTGCTAGCTATTAGACCTGCACCATGGTCCAAAGTATACAGTTCAAAGGAGTGATATAGCCGCACCACCAACTGTATTTAAAACATTATTGCTTTATTGTGCCAATTAAAACAGACAACGTTTCGGACCCATGTCCATATTCATGTCTCATGAATAAGGACATGGGTCCGAAACGTTGTCTGTTTTAATTGGCACAATAAAGCAATAATGTTTTAAATACAGTTGGTGGTGCGGCTATATCACTCCTTTGAACCATATGTAAATCATACACAGTGTGCCTGTGTCTGCTTAATAAAAAGCCCATATGTAAATTATACACAGTGCCATATCTGCTTATTAAATAGCCCATACTGTATATAAATTATAAACAGTGCTCCGTGTCTGCTTATAAAAGGGACAGTCAAGTCCAAAATTAGACTTTCATGATTCAAATAGGGCATGTAATTTTAAACAATTTACTTTTAGCACCAATTTTGCTTTGTTCTCTTGGTATTCTTAGTTGAAAGCTAAACCTAGTTAGGCTCATACTAATTTCTTAGACCTTGAAGGCCGCCTATAATCGGAATGCAGTTTTACCACTAGAGGATGTTAGTTCATGTGTGTCATATAGATTACATTGAGTTCATGCAAATGAAGTTACCTAGGAGTTAGCACTGATTGGCTAAAATGCAAATCTGTCAAAAGAACTGAGATAAGGGGGCAGTCTGCAGAGGCTTAGATACAAGGTAATCACATAGGTAATAATAATATATGATAATTAGTATTTATAGAGCTAAACCTGATGAAGGGGCGTGACCCAGAAACATGTAGTGAGTATATTGTTTGAGTGGTCTGGTCAGACCAGTAGGTTGTGACTTGCTGTTAACATTTGCTCATTTTTATTGACATATTTTTATTTTGTATGTGCTTGTTTTTATTGTGATACATTATAACATCATGTCTAGTTCCTTTGCACTGTATTGATACATAAGTTTGCAAGTAGGCATTGGTGTATTAGGATACAATTCAGTTGCAACACATTCTAAAGTGTTTGTACTGCTAATCAAGCTGTGATTAATCACTCTGTATAGAGGTTGCAACTATGTTTGCATTTCTTGCACATTATGTTTTATATATTTAAATAAACATTAGTATTGAAACAACCAGGTTGTTTAGCACAATTTTTTGTTAGCGCTGTTACCATTTGTTATTTAAGTATCTATATAGCACCTTTCTCATAGTGGAACTCAAAGCGCTTTTTCAGCACTCACTCTCGGAATTAACCAAAATCGGCAGCTGAATAGTTATAGTTGTTATCATTACCCAATTTAATGGTATGCAGGTAAAAAGTATATTAATATAACAGTGTTGGTTAGGCAAAACTGGAGAATGGGTAATAAAGGGATTATTTACCTTTTTAAACAACAAAAATTCTGGTGTTGACTGTCCCTTTAATCAGCCCATGTGTAAATTATACACAGTGTGTTGTGTCTGCTTATTAAAGAGCCCATATTTAAATTGTGCGCAATCATTTTATATGCACACTTTCTAAAGGCAGCAGTGCTCTAGTAAGTGAAAACTGTGGTTGATACAAACAGCAGAGCTAGTTACACAGCTTGGTTGGTTGTGCAATTAGTCCTGATTTGATCAGTGTTAGTTTACACTCAGTTCCAGTAGTGATCTCCAGTTCATGAGATGTACTTCTGCTATGTGTTTATACCACACATAGAGGTGCAGCGGTCGCTAGTCTTAAAAATTACATTAAATTAGAACAAGTAATTTTTTGACTATAATGACCTTTTAATATATTTTGTGTACAGTTACAAGTATTTCTATAAATTGCAGCAATTTGAGTAAAAAAAAAAAAAAAAAAAAAAAAAGGCCTACTAATCCTTCAAATGAAAAGTTTGGTCTATTCTAGTTTAGCATATCAGTGACTTGTAAAATAAGGGTAAATATGCTGATGCTTACCCAATGTTTTTAAATGGGCATACTGGTATACCTCACTTTACAGCGCTTCGCTAATACAGTGCTTTGTGGAGCTGAAGTTCAATCTCCAAGGATTTTGAAACAGAGCTTTAATCATTGTGAGATTGCGAGAAAAGTGACTGGCACAATTTTGTTATGCACAGTTTACTGTTTACAGCATTACAGTGCAACCTGTGTCTCAGTACTATAGCCTGGCAAATTTTACTACAGTAATTGTCACTATTTTACAGGTACAGAATTTATTGAATACTAATTGAATACTGTGCTGGTGTTAAACTAAATGTAGCACTATTGCACCTCTAATATATGTTAATTCAAACATGTTTTCAAGTTTTTAAACACACTGGCAAGTGAAAAGAAAGCTATAACGGCCTTGTTTCACTTTACAGCGGGGCTCCGGTCCCTAACCCGCTGTATGAGCGGGGTATACCTGTATACTGAAGTTACTGATAAAATCCGGAAGAAAATATTTGCATGTATTTTTTTCATCTTAGTTTAAAAAAGCTACTTACTCACCAAAATGATGAGAAACATGCCATAGTTAAAAGAATTATATGAGTCACCAATAAAAAAAATGCTTTATCATGATGAGCTAGTGTTAAACACAAATAACTGCCAATTTCACAAAACAATATGGATTTAATTAATTTAGCTCACTATAATAATAAAAATATTTCTATTACATGATAAAAACTAAGCAATAGTTTTCATTCTGCTAACAAATTATACAGTCAACAACTGCGCTAATTTATATAAAGTATTAATAAAAAGCTCTGTGTTAAAATAAGCAAAACGAAAGCCATATTCTAAAAGAAAATGAAGGATGGATGAAAGTATATTTAAAACTAAAGTTTCCAGAACACCAAATTAAGTTTGTTGTGTTTGAGGGTGAAAAAATGACAAGACATCATGATACTATAATGAACTAATAGTGATGGCAGCAGTTGTGTCAAGATATTTTGGAGATGTAACAGACACCAAAGAACTAGGCAAAAGTTCAAATGATTATTTAGTTGTTTTTTTTATTATTATTGTTGTTTATTTCACTCGCATTCCATAGCACTGAATTAATTTTGAGGTTTTTAAACACATTTAAAGTTATGACAAAAATTCTATTTAGTATAAACAGATCCAGAATGTTAGCGATATTTTAGATGGAGTTTAATTCATCTGTTGTAATTAAAGTGAAAGTAAATTTTGGAGTTCTCTCACAACGTTATGGATTCTGATTCTTGCATAGACTCTAGTCGCTAAGCTAGTTTTTTCACCACATGTACCTAGATTTATATATTTTATTTTATGTAGTGCTTCCCTTTCCATCACTTCCTACCCCCACCCTGGTCTTGGACGTAAAAGCGGTCCCACCCGCTGTGTGTGTCTCTATCCGTGCTCGCTCTCCAATGATGAACATTTTTTGTGCATGCGCAATGGTACAGTTCTCCTGATCTTCTTGAGATGCGCTGACGTCACTTTGAGCATTTTCTTTTGAAGAGAATGAAGAAAATTTGATAATAGGAGTAAATTAGAAAGTTGCTTAAAATTGCATGCTTTATCTGAATCACAAAAGAAAAAAAAATGTGGGTTCAGTGTCCCTTTAATAATAAAAGATATATTTAAAAAAAAAAAAAATATATATATATATATATATATATATATATATATATATATATACACACACACACATACAGTGGATATAAAAAGTCTGCACACCCCTGTTAAAACGTCAGGTTTCTGTGATGTAAAAAAATTAGACATAGATAAATCATTTCAGAACTTTTTCCACCTTTAATGTGACCTATAAACTACACAACTCAATTGAAAAACAAACTGAAATCTTTAAGGTGGAGGGAAGTAAACAAAAAAAAAACTAAAATAATGTGGTATATATATAACTGGGGATGTAGCTGTGTTCAGAATTAAAGGGACATTAAACCCAAACATTTTCTTTCATGATTCAGACAGAGAATACAATTTTAAACAACATTCCAATTTACTTCTATTATCTATTTTGCTTCATTCTTAAGATATCCTTTCTTAAAGAAATAGCAATGCACATGGGTGAGCCAATCACGAGGGAAATATGTGCAGCCACCAATCAGAAGATACTGAGCCTATCTAGATATGCTTTTCAGAAAGGAATATCAAGAGAATGAAGCAAATTAGATAACAGAAGTAATTTAGAAAGTTGTTTAAAATGGTATTCTCTATCTGAATCATGAGAGAAAAAAATTGGGTTTAATGTCCCTTTAAGCAATCACATTCAAAACCATGTTAAATAAGAGTCATCACACACCTGCCATAATTTAAAGTGCCTCTGATTAACCTTGAATCAAGTTCAGCTGTTCTAGTAGGTCTTTCCTGACATTTTCTTAGTCGCGTCCTACACAAAAGCCATGGTCCACAGAGAGATCTCATTGTTAAAAGGTATCAGTGAGGAGAAGGGTACAAAAGAATTTCCAAGGCATTGGATATACCATGGAACACAGTGAAGACAGTCATCATCAAGTGGAGAACATATGGCACAACAGTGACATTACCAAGAACTGGATGTCCCTCCAAAATTGATGAAAAGACGAGAAGAAAACTGGTCTGGGAGGCTACCAAGAGGCCTCCAGCAACATTAAAGGAGCTGCAGGAATATCTGGCAAGTACTGGCTGTGTAGTACATGTGACAACAATCTCCCGTATTCTTCATATGTTTGGGCTTTGGGTAGACTGCAAGACGGAAGTCTTTTCTTACAAAGAAAAACATCCAAGCCCAGCTAAATTGAGCAAAAACACATCTGAAGTCTCCCAAAAGCATGTGAGAAAAGGCGTTATGGTCTGATGAAACCAAGGTTGAACTTTTTGGCAATAATTCCAAAAGATATGTTTGGCGCAAAAACAACACTGCACATCACCAAAAGAACACCATACCCACAGTGAAGCATGGTGGTGGCAGCGTCATGCTTTGGGGCTATTTTTCTTCAGCTGGAACTGGGGGCATATTCAAGGTAGAGGGAATTATGAACAGTTCCAAATACCAGTCAATATTGGCACAAAACCTTCAGGCTTCTGCTAGAAAGCAGAAACACTTATGCAACCATATTATTATTATTATTATTATTATTATTATTATTTTTTTTTTTTTTTTACTTCCCTTCACCTAAAAGATTTCAGGGTATTTTTTTAATTGAGTTGCATAGTTTATAGGTCACATTAAAGGGACAGTTTACTCAAAAATGTTCTCCCTTTTAATTTGTTCCCAATGATCCACTTTACTTGCTAGAGTGTATTAAATTGTTTACAAGTAGCTCCTTTACCCTTATATTGGCATTAGTTGATTTAGCATGTGGTATCCTCCCCTATTCTGAAAGTTTGTGGCCGCAGATCCAAGCTATAGATAAGCTTTGTAAACACAGCCAGCAGAAGAAATTACACTCCCAGTGGGATATAGCAGAGATAAGGTAAAAAAATGTTGATTTTCCATTGTTCTCTCCCAGTACTGGTGATTGTTTTATGAACAGATATAAGATAAAGAAGCAGGTATATGTACACAATCTACAAGCTCAACCCATTTTATTAGGTTGTGGCTTCAAAACACAAAATCAGAGCTTTAAAATACACAAATAAACCTTAAAAACCTAATTTTCATAAATTTTTTACTCTGTAGTTGGTAAAAAAAAAGCAATTCTAAACACATTAAAGGGACATTAAACACTTTGAGATAGTAATATAAAATGATAAATTGTATATAATAAAACAACTCTGCAATATACTTTCATTATTTATTTTGTCCTCTTTGCCTGTAATTCCATTCTGAAATTGTGAGCTTTTCAGTTCCTATTAGAAATGGAAGTGCAGAACACTGTTAAATCCAGCACAACCATTGGCTGCACACTCTAGTGACCTATTTATAACTGACCCTAATTGGCCACAGCAGAGAAGGCAACAAGTTACAACATGGCAGCTCCCATTGTTTTATAGACACTAAAACTTTACACTTATTTTGTCACTTTTTAAACAACTAATGAAACTTTAAAAAATACATCTACATGTTAGTCATGGACTAATCTTTTCTTTGAATGCATCATTCTATCTAGCATGTATTTAGTGTTTAATGTCCCTTTAAGGGAAAAACTATTTTACAGCATACTGTCCCTTTAAAAGGTGGAAAAAGTTCTGAAATGATTTATCTTTGTCTCATTTTTTTACATCACAGAAACCTGACGTTTTAACAGGGGTGTGTAGACTTTTTATATCCACTGTATGTGTATATATATATATATATATATATATATATATATATATATATATATATATATATATACACACACACGCAAGTTTACTTTCACTTTAAGATGCACTATAACTTTTTCATATAGCGCTGAAATTAAAATACCTCACACTCCAGCCAATCGCTCTAGCTACAAAATGTTGTACGGCTAAAGCGCTGATTGGAGAACAGTTCAAACCATTTGTTCATCAAAAAAAAAATTGAAGTGGGGGGCCAGAGTGCGCGGGGTATTTGAATTCCAGGGCTACATTAAAAAGTACATTATAGCTTATCTTCATTCAAACTGATGAATTAAACTCCATCTAAAATATTATTAAGATTCTGGATCTGTTTTTTGAAAGGGGAAAGTTTACCATCCAGACTAACAAATATATGTATTTTATTTAGTGCAGTTATATGGGCAATATGATTTATGATAACTAAGAATGTACCAAATAAAGTTCTACACTTGCCATATAACTAAAAGAAACTACCATAAGCACATAAATGTAGTAGAGATAACTAAATGCTAAACATGATAATACAAGAAAGACATTTAACAGTTTATCAGTCAGGGTCACTTTGAAATTTGGAGTATGTAAACATAGACACAACTGCTGCTGATAAGGAGTTTTTACACAAATTCAGAGCCATTATTTGAAAAATAAAAAGCAACATATATTCAACAATCAAGTGCTCCAGAAACAATAAACATACTTATTAAATTCAGGCACATTTGTCCACGAAAATAACAAAAACATTGATAAACCGATTGATGAGCTGAGCTGACAGCTGACAGTATGATAGGGGCACATACCCTCGGCACATCTGTTTCAAGGAGACTGATAAGGTGACAGATGTTAGTGGCAGAGTGCAGGCACCACAATTACACAAAATCACTATGCATATAATGGCACATACACATTGTGAATACGTCACACGCGTGTAAGAATCACCATGCATATAATGGCACATACACATTGTGAATACGTCACACGCGTGTAAGAATCACCATGCATATAATGGCACATACACATTGTGAATACGTCACACACGTGTAAGAATCACCATGCATATGTTAGATACACATTGTGAATACGTCACACACGTGTAAGAATCACCATGCATATGTTAGATACACATTGTGAATACGTCACACACGTGTAAGAATCACCATGCATATGTTAGATACACATTGTGAATGCGTCACACATAGGAACAGTGAAATAAAAAGTTGCCTAAATAGACAAGAAAGTAATGATACTGAACACACGTGCATTCTCCAGGAACACATTTATACATAGCAATAGGCTATCGCACATATACACTACTAAGTAATGTATAGTATATAACAGTGACCCACAGATCAGTACACAGTTATAGCGGACACTTATTATACAAGCACAGTTAGACAATGTAGCACACATTCGCTATACATTCCTATATAAACTAGTACGCGCACAGAGAAACAAACACCGCATATAACAACAACTATAAAATATACCGGCTTAATAGGCGACCCGCACGCCACTGTCTAATCATGTCTGGTCCACACTGCTGTCTGCCCGGCTTCTGTCAGGCTAACCAGTGACCTTTCGGCTTCCTACCATCCCGCAAGCCGATTGGCTGAGCTGCGAGCTAAGATTCCGGTGATTTGCTGTGACTTAAGAAGACGTCACTCCGTGTACTAGCGCGTCAGTGTAGTCAGTGCCAGTCGAACTTATTCGGTATCGGTATAGGATCTATGTTGTTTGTGTGTATTTACAGTGTAAGTATGTATGAGAATGCTTTGTATATGGACGTGCAAAACTTATTTATAACGAAGTGGTTTTTTTTACCCATCAACGTTGAATGCCAAACCATCACATAGAGCTATGGAACAACAATAACAAGCATTTGTCTGTATATAGAACATCTGAACCAAACCTTGATTTCTATATTTTACCATATATTACTTTGGTGCTCAGAAGCATATTGCAGGGAACTTTTTATTTATTTGTCTGCAATAAATCATTCAATGACACTGGAGTCAAGCTATCAAGACAGTTGAAAAATCCAAGTCAAGCTACTTTTGGAGCTATCAGACAGTTATAAAACAGTAGTCAAGCTATCAGACCCTTATTTGTTAGCACTGTCTTAAGACTATTAAAGGTTGTACCATACATATATGCTAATAAGAAATGTTTTAATGAATACTGTCATGAGATGCAGGACATATGCAGGACACAGCAATGATGGTACAACTCTATTTTATTACAGAGCATAGCAATACACATCCAGACAGGTTGATTGTCTTAAACTAACTGCGACACAGACACCGGACCTAAGCCCCGCCCACCAGCTAGTGACATCACATCCTGCTATCATCACATCTTCCCCTTTTTCAAAGGCAAAGCATACATTCGCATATATTAAATAACAAGGTACACCAACAGGGTATACAACAACATTTTGTTTTAGAACATTATAAGAACAGATAGATTAGAAAACATGAACAAATAAATTACATCCTGACTTGGACATCGGGGTAGACTACCCTAGTCCACAGTGACCATGGGATTATTCTGCCCATACTTCCGGTCACTGTTCTAGCTAAAGTCAGTCCCTGTATCGGGCCGGAAGCCTCACCACTCTTCCGCTTGATGTAACTTTGCATGAACTGTCCTCTGATACAGAAGATGGTGAACAAGAGTCTGCTGGAGGCAAAGATATATCCCCGCTATGATCTTGCTGAGGGGAAGGCACCTCTCTTAGAACAGGAGATCCCACCGGCGGTGGTACTGAGGTATCCGGTTCCAGACTCTCAGGTACAGGCTGAAGATGTCTTCGGTTACGGCGTGTAACCGTCCCTCCCTCTGTAAGGACTGTGTAAGACCTTGGTTCTGGAGAGCGGCCCACTACCGTAGCAGGCGTCTTCCATTTCTTCTCATCATCCAGTTTAATTCTGACACTTTGGCCCGCTTTCAGTTCCTGTAAAGGCCTGACAGAATGTCTCCTGTCGTAGAAGAAACGATAACCCTTTTTGGCCTCTTCATCCCTCCTAAGGACTTCGTCCCGAGGAACAGGGCCAGGCGGCTTGAAGACACCCACTGAGGGTAAAGTGGTGCGAATCTGGCGTCCTAGCATCAGCTGTGCCGGGCTAAACCCGGTGGCTTGAATGGGCGTCGCCCTGTATGACAAGAGGGCTAGGTACGGTTCAGATTGCTTTAGAATGAATTTTGTTGTTTGAACTGCCCTTTCAGCCATTCCGTTGGCCTGCGGATAATGTGGACTTGACGTGGAATGTACAAAATCATATTCCCTGCTGAAAGCACTGAACTCTGTAGAAGCGAACTGCATGCCATTATCACTCACCAGCTCCATTGGAATGCCCCAGCGGGCGAACAAGCTCTTCAGGCGAATGATAACGGCCTGACTTGTGATATCATTCAGGGGTGCTATTTCCAAATACCTGGAATAGTAGTCGATAACAACAAGAAACTTTTTCCCGTGCAGTTCGCACAAATCAGCAGCTATTTTCTGCCACGGCCCCGCAGGCAGCGGAGTAGACATTAAGGGCTCCCTTCTCTGAGTAGGCCGGCGTTCCCGGCAAAAGGCACATTTAGACACATGATTTGCAATGTCAGAGCTGATCCCAGGCCACCACACAGCTGTAGCTGCTCTTTCTCTGCACTTTGTGATGCCTAAGTGCCCATCGTGTATCCTGTTCAACATCTCCTTCCTCATGCTGACAGGAATTACAATACGGTCTTGGAACAGCACCAACCCCTCCAGCTCCGTGAGCTGCGACCTCTCTGGCTGGTAAGCATTTAAAGACATCCAGGCTGCCCGGCTCTCGGGCCAGCCATCTCTTATGTACCTTATAACTTCTTGCAGATCTGTGTCCAAATATGTCTCTTTCTTTATCTCTTCCAGTTTCCTTGAAGAAATGGACTTAGAGGCCAGAACCGAATCAACATACACTTTTACATCCGACTCTGTGGAGGATTCTTCAGCAGCAGCCAGCGGGAGCCTGGACAGTGTATCTGCCACAACCAGCTGCTTCCCCGGCACATGCACTGCCTGAACATTGAACCTGAGCAGTCTCATTAAAAGTCTCTGGCATCTCAAGGGTGTTTTGTCGATGTCATAAGAATTGATAAGAGGGACTAGCGGTTTGTGGTCAGTTTCCAGACTAAATTTCTCCAAACCCACTAGATAACGCTGAAAGCGTTCACAGGCCCAAACTGCAGCCAGGCACTCTTTCTCAATTTGAGCGTATTTTGACTCCGCAGCCGTCAGTGTGCGGGAACAGTAGGCGATGGGCTGTAGTTTGTTGTCGTTCAGTTGCAGGAGTGCAGCCCCCAACCCATAACTGCTTGCATCAGCACTAACCACAGTCTTTTTTGAAGGGTCGTAGAACCCCAGCACTGGGGCAGACCCCAGCAGGGACTTAGCATGCAGGAACGCTTTTTCTTGTGAGGGTCCCCAGACCCAGGCAACATCTTTCTTAAGCAACTCTGTGATAGGGTGCAAAACTGTAGATAAATCTGGAAGAAACTTGCCCACGTAATTTACAAGGCCCAATATCTGTCTCAGCTCATGTACATCCGAAGGGCTTTTCATCTGTTCGATAGCCCGAATTTTCTCGGGGTCCGGCTTGATGCCATCCCCGTTGATGATATGCCCAAAGTAGCATAATTCAGTTTTCCTAAAATGACATTTTTCTTTATTCAGCTTCAGCCCAGACTCTTTGATAGCCTGCAGCACACAACTCAAACGCTGATCATGCTCCTCCACTGTAGACCCATACACTAGAATGTCGTCCATGACGACTGCTGTGCCCACGTGGCCACTCAGGAGAGAACTCATTTCCCTCTGAAAGATCTCAGGAGCGGAGGATATCCCAAAGGGAAGTCTGCAGAAACAGAACCGACCTACCGGAGTGATAAAGGTAGTCAGTTTGCGGCACTTTGGATCCAGGGGGATCTGCCAAAAGCCGCTAGAAGCGTCTAATGTGGAAAAGAACTTCGCCCCAGCCAACTTCGGGGCTATATCTTCCAGTGTCGGCAGCACAAATCTTTCCCTCTTCACTGCCTCATTCAACCTTTTCAGGTCCACACAGATGCGCACCTTTCCGTTTTTCTTTGCAACTGGAACAATGGGGGCACACCAATCAGTTGCTTCAACAACCTCTTCAATAACCCCCATAGACTTCATGCGCATGAGCTCTTTCTCCACTTGAGGCATGAGCGGGAACGGAATTCTACGAGGAGTAGAAATACTGTACGGGACTGCGTCACTCTTAAGTGCTATACGGACAGGTTTGCAGCTCAGTAGGCCCAACTCGCCAAACATATCTTCAGAGATCTCATTCACTCTGGCCACGAGGCCCAAGTCACAGGCTGCTTTTCTGCTCAATAAACTGTTAACACACTGACCTCGGATCACATGCACCCACATGGTGAACTTTTTTTGTTTGTACTCACAGCTGGCAAGAAATTTCCCCACACAATCAATGCGGCCACCAGGACTATGAACATTTGTAGTAACCTTCGCCAGCTGGGGCTGTCTAGGCAGTTTTATAAATTCAGCAAAAGACATTACAGTGATATCTGCTCCTGTGTCAATCTTAAAATCAACTTTGGCTCCCATTACAGTAAAAGTAACTTTCCAATCTTCCTCTGAGCTTGTCCGTTCCACAACAGACCCCACAAAAGACACTTCCTGACCCTCCTGGTCACTGTCCACCTGCATCTCCTTAATGTATTCAGTTTTACACACCACTTCAAAATGGCCTATTCTGTTACATTTTCTGCATCTTTTATCTCTGGCCGGGCATATAGCACTCTGATCATGAGCCCGGTAGCACCGTGTGCATCGGCCATGTTGCGCCCATCCACTTCTAGGCCTTTCCAATACTTTTGATCTACCGCTCACACTGTGCCTTTCACTAGTAATTTTTCTAGACTGTTGCACTTCATCCACAATACTCTCAGACCTCAGATCAGCACTTTGCTTTTTCACCAGTTCACTCTGGCGGGCCATCCTAATAGCCCCTTCTAACGTTAAATCAGGCTCTAACTGCAGCTTCAGGGAGACTTCAGCATCTGCAATTCCAATAACTATTCTGTCTCTGATTTGCTCTTCTTTAGCAACACCAAACTCACAGAATTCAGCTAATTCATACAGGCTGCGCACAAATGACTCCACAGATTCTCCCACACGCTGATTACGTTTGTGAAAACAGGCTCTCTCATGAATCACATTTCTTTTGGGCACAAAGTGGGCACTGAGTTTATCCATAACTATATCAAAGTTAACTTCTTCCCCTTCTTGAAAAGTAAAAGCATTGAACACTGGCTCTACATCTTTCCCCATGGAGTATAAAAGAGAATTAACTTGTACTTCACCACTCTCCTTGTTCAGTTTGGATGCAATCCTGAAGCGCTGAAACCGCTGACGCCATGTGGGCCAAGCTGCAGGCTGAGAAAAGTCAAAAGGCTCAGGTGGGGTAAACTTTGACATCGTTATCATCAGAAACAGAAGCGTAGTCCAGAACTTCTGACACCATGTCATGAGATGCAGGACATATGCAGGACACAGCAATGATGGTACAACTCTATTTTATTACAGAGCATAGCAATACACATCCAGACAGGTTGATTGTCTTAAACTAACTGCGACACAGACACCGGACCTAAGCCCCGCCCACCAGCTAGTGACATCACATCCTGCTATCATCACAAATACAACAAGCATTTTTGTGATGTCGCTCAATTTTTTTTAAATAAAAAGTCATCTTCCAGCATTTCTCGTCTAAGCGTTAAAAACAAAATTCCCCATTGTGCCACTAAATGTTCTCTGCAGTTATCTCACCCAATGACCCCTCTACGATATCACAAAGTATGGGGACTTTTTACTGTGGAAGTTTAAAAATATTGGGCCCCAAATGTCCCACAAATTGCAAAAATAGGTACATTCAAACAATTTCACTTGGGGAAAATATAGTGAATATACATATTATGGCCAAAATAATCCAGAAATAAATCCGATTTCTGAAAACAATATAGCATGTATGAAAAATTGAGAGAAATGGTAGGTGAGACACAAAGGGCTTAAAGGGACAGTCTAGTCAAAATTAAACTTGCATTATTCAGATAGGACTTGTAATTTTAATCAATTTACCAATTTATTTTTATCATCAAATTTGCTTTGTTCTCTTGGTATTTTTAGTTGAAACTGAACCTAGATAGGCTCATATGCTAATTTCTAAGCCATTGAAGGCTGCTGTCATGAGAAGCAGAACATATGCAGGACACAGCAATGATGGTACAACTCTATTTTATTACAGAGCACAGAAACATATATCTAGTCAGGTTGATTTCACTAACTCACTGCGACACAGACAACCGGACCTAAGCCCCGCCCACCAACAGTGACGTCACTTCCTGCTCTCATCACATCTTCCCCCTTTTCAAAGGGCGCAGTATATATTTGAATATAACAAATTAAATGGCATACAAACAGAGTATACAACAACATTTTTGAACAGTATATAACAAATAGGTTACAGGAAAAATGAACAACATAAATTACATCCTGACTTGAACATCGGGGTAGACTACCCTAGTCCACAGTGACCATGGGATTATTCTGCCCATACTTCCGGTCACTGTTCTAGCTAAAGTTAGTCCCGATATCGGGCCGGAAGTTTCACCACTCTTCCGCTTGATGTAACTTTGCATGAACTATCCTCTGATACAGAGGAAGGGGAATAAGAGTCAACTGGATACAAAGACATATCCCCACTGTGATTTTTCTTAGGGGAAGGCACCCCTTTTAGAACAGGGGATCCCACCGGCGGTGGTACTGAGGCATCCAGTTCCAAACTCTCAGGTACAGGCTGAAGGTGTTTCCGGTTACGGCGTGTAACCGTCCCTCCATCAGTAAGGACTACATAAGACCTTGGTTCTGGAGAGCGTCCAATTACCGTAGCAGACGTCTTCCATTTCTTCTCATCATCCAGTTTAATTCTGACACTTTGCCCACGCATTTAGTTCCTGTAAGGGCCTGACAGAATGTCTCCTGTCGTAGAAGAAACAATAGCCCTTTTTGGCCTCTTCATCCCTCCTAAGGACTTCGTCCAGAGGAATAGAGCCAGTCGGCTTGAAGACACCCACTGAGGGTAAGGTGGTGCGAATCTGGCTTCCTAGCATCAGCTGTGCCGGGCTAAACCCGGTGGCTTGGATGGGCGTCGCCCTATAGGACAAGAGGGCTAGGTACGGCTCATATTGCTTTAAAATGAACTTTGTTGATTGAACTGCCCTTTCAGCCATTCCGTTGGCCTGCGGGTAATGTGGACTTGACGTGGAATGTACAAAGTCATATTCCCTGCTGAAAGCACTGAACTCTGTAGAAGTGAACTGCATGCCATTATCACTCACCAGCTCCATCGGAATGCCCCACCGGGCGAACAAGCTCTTCACGAATGATAACGGCTTGACTTGTGATATCATTCAAAGGTGCAATTTCCAAATACCTGGAATAGTAGTCGATCACAACAAGGAACTTTTTAGACACGTGATTTGCAATGTCGGAGCTGATCCCAGGCCACCACACAGCTGTAGCTGCCCTTTCTCTGCACTTTGTAATACCTAAGTGGCCATCATGAATCCTGTTTAACATCTCCTTCCTCATGCTGACAGGAATAACAATGCAGTCTTGGAACAGCACCAACCCCGCCAGCTCCGTGAGCTGCAACCTCTCTGACTGGTAAGAACTTAAAGACAACCAGGCTGCCCGGCTCTCGGGCCAGCCTTCTTTTATGTACTTTATAACCTCTTGCAGATCTGTGTCCAAATATGTCTCTTTCTTTATTTCTTCCAGTTTCCTTGAAGAAATAGACTTTGAGGCCAGAACCGAATCAACATACACTTTCACGTCCGATTCGGTTGAAGACTCTTCAGCAGCAGCAGCCGCAGCCAGCGGGAGCCGGGATAGTGTATCTGCCACCACCAGTTGCTTCCCCGGCACATGCAATGCCTGAACATTGAACCTGAGTAGTCTCATTAAAAGTCTCTGGCATCTTAAGGGTGTTTTGTCGGTATCGTAGGAATTGATTAGAGGGACAAGCGGTTTATGATCAGTCTCTAGACTAAATTTCTCCAAACCTACAAGGTAACGCTGGAAGCGCTCACAGGCCCAAACCGCAGCCAGGCACTCTTTCTCAATTTGAGCGTATTTTGACTCAGCAGCCGTCAGTGTGCGGGAACAGTAAGCGATGGGCTGTAGTTTATTTTCATTTAATTGCAGGAGAGCAGCCCCAACCCATAACTGCTTGCATCAGCATTAACCACAGTCTTTCTGGAAGGGTGATAGAACTTCAGCACTGGGGCAGACCCCAGCAAGGACTTGGCCTGCATAAAGGATTTTTCTTATGAAGGTCCCCAGACCCAGGCAACGTCTTTCTTTAGCAACTCTGTGATAGGGTGTAGAACTGTGGATAAATCTGGCAGAAACTTGCCCACATAATTTACAAGGACTTTTCATCTGTTCAATAGCACAAATTTTCTCTGGGTCTGGTTTGATGCCATCCCCATTGATAATATGCCCAAAGTAACATAATTCAATTTTCCTAAAGTGACATTTTTCTTTATTTAACTTCAGCCCAGACTCTTTGATAGCCTGCAGCACACAACTTAAAAGCTGTTCATGCTCCTCCACTGTAGACCCATACACTAGAATGTCGTCCATGACGACTGCCGTGCCCTCGTGGTCACTTAGGAGAGAACTCATTTCCCTTTGAAAGATTTCAGGAGCAGAGGATATCCCAAAGGGGAGTCTGCAGAAGCAAAACCGACCTACCGGTGTGATAAAGGTAGTCAGTTTGCGGCACTTTGGATCTAGGGGGATCTGCCAAAAGCCGCTAGAAGCGTCCAATGTAGAAAAGAACTTCGCCCCAGCCAACTTTGGAGCTATATCTTCTAATGTCGGCAGCACAAATCTCTCTTCACTGCCTCATTCAATCTTTTCAGGTCCACACAGATGCGCACCTTTCAGGGGTTTTTTGCAACAGGAACAATGGGGGCACACCAATCAGTTGCTTCAACAACCTCTTCAATAACCCCCATAGACTTCATGCGCATAAGCTCCTTCTCCACTTGAGGCATGAGCGGGAACGGAATTCTACGGGGATTAGAAATACTGTATGGGACTGCGTCACTTTTAAGTGCTATACGGACTGGCTTGCAATTCAGTAGGCCCAATTCGCCCAAACATATCTTCGGAGATCTCATTCACTCTGGCCACTAGGCCCAATTCACAGGCTGCTTTTCTGCTCAATAAATTGCTAACACACTGACCTCGAATCACATGCACCCACATAGTGAATTTCCTTTGCTTGTACTCACAGCTGGCAAGAAATTTCCCCGCACAATCAATGTGGCCACCGGGACTATGGACATTTGTAGTAACCTTCGCCAGCTGGGGCTGTCGAGGCAGTTTCATAAATGCAGCAAGAGACATTACAGTGATATCTGCTCTTGTGTCAATCTTAAAATCAACCTTGGCTCCCATTACAGTAAAAGTAACCTTCCATTCTTCCTCTGAGCTTGGCCGTTCCACAACAGACCCCACAAAAGACACTTCCTGACCCTCTTGGTCACTATCCACCTGCATCTCCTTAATGTATTCAGTTTTACACACCACTTCAAAATGGCCCATTCTGTTACATTTTCTGCATCTTTTATCTCTGGCCGGGCATATAGCACTCTGATCGTGGGCACGGTTGCACCGTGTGCATCAGGCATGCTGCGCCCATCCACTTCTAGGTCTATCCGTTATTTTAGATCTACCGCTCCCACTGTGCCTTTCACTAGCAGTTTTCCTGAACTGTTGCACTTCATCCACAATACTCTCAGACCTCAGATCAGCACTTTGCTTTTTCACCAGTTCACTCTGGCGGGCCATCCTAATAGCCCCATCTAATGTTAAATCAGGCTCTAACTGCAGCTTTAGTGAGACTTCAGCATCTGCAATTCCAATAACTATTCTGTCTCTGATTTGCTCTTCTTTAGCAACACCAAACTCACAGAATTCAGCTAGTTCATACAGGCTGCGCACAAATGACTCCACAGATTCTCCCACACGTTGATTACGTTTGTGAAAACAAGCTCTCTCATGAATCATATTTCTTTTGGGCACAAAGTGGGCTCTGAGTTTATCCATAACTATATCAAAGTTAAATTCTTCCCCTTCTTGGAAAGTAAAAGCATTGTACACTGGCTCCACATCCTTCCCCATAGAGTATAAAAGAGAATTAACTTGTACTTCACCACTCTCCTTGTTCAGTTTGGAAGCGATCCTGAAGCGCTGAAACCGCTGACGCCATGTGGGCCAAGCTGCAGGCTGAGAGAAGTCAAAAGGCTTAGGTGGGGTAAACTTTGACATCGTCATCGATCAGGAACAGAAGCGCAGGCAAGAACTTCTGACACCATGTCATGAGATGCAGGACACAGCAATGACGGTACAACTCTATTTTATTACAAAGCACAGAAACATACATCTAGTCAGGTTGATTTCACTAACTCACTGCGACACAAACAACTGGACCTAAGCCCCGCCCACCAACAGTGACGTCACTTCCTGCTCTCATCACAGCTGCCTCTTTCTCACATGCTTTATTAATTACTTTTCCCAACAGAAGACTGTTAGTTCACATGGGCCATATAGATAACACTGTGTTCATGCCTGGGGAGTTATTTAACCCCTTAGTGACCGAGGACGTGCAGGGTACGTCTGAAAAAAAAAGGCAGTTAACGCCTGACGACGTACCCTGCACGTCCTCGGCTAAAGTGAGTGCTGGAAGCGATCAAGATCGCTTCCAGGCACTATTACAGTACTGCAGGGATGCCTCGATGTCTGGGCATCCCTGCAGTGCTGTTACGGAGTGCCGGGACCGGAGCGATCACTCCCCCTTGAGTGATCACTTCCGGTTTTGCTCCACGTGGAGCCCGGCAGTGCAGCAGAGCATCGGAAGCGATCGGACACGCTTCCGATGCTCTGCTAGTGTGCTAAGTGCCTCGGTGGGTCGAGGCACTTAGTTAGTATATGAATTAAATAAAAAATGGGAAAAAATAAATAAAATATAAAATAAAAAAGCCCCACATATAGCGCCCCCCCCCCCTCCCCCATGAGGCTTCCAAAATGGCGATGCCCGGTGCATCATGGGGCATCTGGGGGTGTCCCTAGCCTGTCTCACCATAGGGGCAAGCTAGGGTCACCCAATCTGAGCCTTCTTAGAAAAAAAAAATAATAATAATAAAATACCCCATTTGTCTGATCATGTCAATATTTGTAAATATTGACTCTGATCAGTGTGGATCTCCCTCCCTCTCCTCACTTGCCATTTTGTTGGAGAAAGAGAGAGACCTGTATTTTAGCAGAGAGAGATTTATTTCTTTTATTTGTTAAAAAATTTAAAATCCAAAGGCTCTTTTCAGAGCCATTAACCCCTAGCTTGCCAGTGATCACTATAAATCACTGGCAGTAGCACAGCTGCACTTTTTTTTGCTGTCTGTGCATTTTTTTAGGGGTTAATTTTTGTTGTTGTATTTTTTTTTAAAAACTCAAAGGCTCCTTTCAGAGCCATTTAGCTAATTTAATTTAATTTAAAGACTATTTAACCCCTAGCTTGCCAGTGATCGCTATACATCACTGGCATTAGCATAGCTGTACTTTTTTGCTGTCTGTGCATTTTTTAGGGGTTAATTTTTGTTGTTGTAATTTTTTAAAAACCTAAACGCTCCTTTCAGAGCCATTTAGCTAATTTAATTTAATTTAAATAGTATTTAACCCCTAGCTTGCCAGTGATCGCTATACATCACTGGCATTAGCATAGCTGTACTTTTTTGCTGTCTGTGCATTTTTTTAGGGGTTAATTTTTGTTGTTGTAATTTTTTAAAAACCCAAAGGCTCCTTTCAGAGCCATTTAGCTAATTTAATTTAATTTAAAGAGTATTTAACCCCTAGCTTGCCAGTGATCGCTATAAATCACTGGCATTAGCATAGCTGTACATTTTTGCTGTCTGTGCATTTTTTTAGGGGTTAATTTTTGTTGTTGTCATTTTTTAAAAACCCAAAGGCTCCTTTCAGAGCCATTTAGCTAATTTAATTTAATTTAAAGAGTATTTAACCCCTAGCTTGCCAGTGATCGCTATAAATCACTGGCATTAGCATAGCTGTACTTTTTTTTAAAAAAACCCAAAGGCCATTTAGTTAATTTAATTTAAAGAGTATTTAACCCCTAGCTTGCCAGTGATCGCTATAAATCACTGGCATTAGCATAGCTGTACTTTTTTTAAAAAAAACCCAAAGGCCATTTAGTTAATTTAATTTAAAGAGTATTTAACCCCTAGCTTGCCAGTGATCGCTATAAATCACTGGCATTAGCATAGCTGTACTTTTTTTTAAAAAAACCCAAAGGCCATTTAGTTAATTTAATTTAAAGAGTATTTAACCCCTAGCTTGCCAGTGATCGCTATAAATCACTGGCATTAGCATAGCTGTACTTTTTTTAAAAAAAACCCAAAGGCCATTTAGTTAATTAATTAATTTTGGTTTTCTGTGACAGATACAAAAATGTCACAGAAAAGATATAGTGTTGAGGAGGCGTATGCCATCCTTGCGTCAGAGTCAGATGCCTCTATGTCTGACTCAGACCCCAATTTTGACCCTGCCATATGCTCAGATACATCATTAGATGCAGTCTCAACTGATAGTGATGTATCTGTGGCTGCTAGCCCCCCTGCTAGAAGGAGGCGTGTTGCTGCCATTGCCGCTGAAGAGTGGGTAACGCCTCATCTCCAGAGGCCAGATATCCCACCCTTCACAGCAAATGCTGGCATAAATATAGATGTGGCAGGTTTTAGCCCCCAACAGTTTCTGGAGGTGTTTCTGGGTGATGATGTATTGGGGAACATTGTCGCCCAAACTAATTTATATGCCCATCAGTACCGTGCTGCAAAGCCTGAAACATATTTGGCAAAGCAGCAATGGGCCCCCATCAATGTGCCAGAATTTAAAAAATTCTGGGCATTGACTATGCTGATGGGCATCATAAAGAAACCCTCCGTTCGCTCCTACTGGAGCAGTAGCCCCATCTGCTCTACCCCCATTTTCTCCCAGAGTATGTCGAGGCAGAGATATGAAATGATTCTTCATTTCATGCACTTCAGCGACAACAGCCTGTGCCCCCCTAGGGAGCATCCCCAATTTGACAGGCTGTATAAAATCCGCCCCCTGATTACCCACTTTTCTGCCAGGTTTGCAGAGGCTTATACACCTGGAAGGAATATATGCGTTGATGAATCCCTGATGAAGTATAAGGGAAGGCTGGGATTCAAGCAGTATATTCCTTCCAAGCGCTCCAGGTATGGAGTAAAGGTGTATAAGCTCTGTGAGAGCGAGACTGGGTATACTCAGGCCTTCCGGGTGTATGAGGGAAAGGATAGCCACCTTGACCCTCCAGGTTGCCCAGAACATATGGGAACCACTGGCAAGATTGTCTGGGACCTGATATTACCCCTAATGAACAAAGGGTATCACTTGTACTTAGACAATTTTTATACAAGTGTCCTTTTGTTCAAGCTACTGTATTGCTTTGATACAGTAGCTTGCGGTACTATTAAAAAGAACCGCAAAGGTTTCCCAGGACAACTTGTACGCACCCGGCTACGAAGGGGGGAGACCTCTGCGCCAAGAGGAGCTGTTGGCCCTGAAGTACAGAGACAAGAAGGATGTATACCTTCTTACCACCATCCACACAGAGAGGACGGTGGCGGTCTCTGTACGTGGCAGAGCTGAGATCATAAGGAAGCCAGTGTGCATCAAGTCTTATAACAGACATATGGGTGGGGTTGATCTGGCAGATCAGCTGCTGCAGCCCTACCTAATTATGCGGAAGACAAGGGCCTGGTACAAAAAGGTTGCAATTTACCTAATGCAGATTGCAACCCACAACGCTTTTTTGTTGTTCAAAAAAGCAAACCCCGGAATGAAACTGACTTTTTTACAATTTCAGCTCCAGATCATTTCGGGGATTTTGTACCATGATGCACCTGCTCCCCGGGCGGTGATGGGAGAGAGCAGAGTTGGGGCTACTCATTTTATTTTTAAAATCCCCCCTACTGCCGCAAAGCAGAGACCACAAAAAAAATGCAGAGTCTGTACCAAGAGGGGGCAGAGAAGGGACACTGTATATCACTGTCCTGATTGCCCTGGACAGCCTGGACTCTGCATTGGGGACTGCTTCAAGCGGTACCATACAATGGTCAATTTTTAAAAAATAAATAAATTTGCTGTTATTTTTTTTTTGTTATGTTTACTGTTAAATTTTTTGTTATTTTTTTACTTTTAATGTGCCAGATTTTTACATTTCACTAATATATTTTTTTTTCTAAAATGGGGCTGTTCTTTTTTTTTTTTTTTTACAAAAACCCCTGTCAAACCTATGCATGGGGACATAGGTGTACTCAGGGTGCCTAGCAGAAAACAACCTGTAGTATTTTTTTTGCACTAACTTACAACAGTCTCTCCTAAATCATAGTCAAAAAGCAATGTGTGTGTAAAAATGAAAATTGAAAAAATGCCACCATACACTTTCTCCAATTTTTTTAGCTAAAACAGTTACTTCAAATGCATCAAAGCACACCATATACAATACCTTGGGGTGTCAACATTTCAAAAATATGCACATTCATGGCAATAAATAAAAGTGGGGTTTACAATAGGCCCCAAACTAAAGATAGGCCTATCAGAAGAAATACTCTCACTTAATAACTAAAATCACAAGTCATAAAATTGTAACATAACCTTCCCAAAATCCTGGCAAACCTATGCATGGGGGGCATAGGTGTACTCAGGGTGCCTAGCAGAAAACAACCTGAAGTATTTTTTTGCACTAACTTACAACAGTCTCTCCTAAATCATAGTCAAAAAGCAATGTGTGTGTAAAAATGAAAATTGAAAAAATGCCACCATACACTTTCTCCAATTTTTTTAGCTAAAACAGTTACTTCAAATGCATCAAAGCACACCATATACAATACCTTGGGGTGTCAACATTTCAAAAATATGCACATTCATGGCAATAAATAAAAGTGGGGTTTACAATAGGCCCCAAACTAAAGATAGGCCTATCAGAAGAAATACTCTCACTTAATAACTAAAATCACAAGTCATAAAATTGTAACATAACCTTCCCAAAATCCTGGCAAACCTATGCATGGGGGGCATAGGTGTACTCAGGGTGCCTAGCAGAAAACAACCTGAAGTATTTTTTTGCACTAACTTACAACAGTCTCTCCTAAATCATAGTCAAAAAGCAATGTGTGTGTAAAAATGAAAATTGAAAAAATGCCACCATACACTTTCTCCAATTTTTTTAGCTAAAACAGTTACTTCAAATGCATCAAAGCACACCATATACAATACCTTGGGGTGTCAACATTTCAAAAATATGCACATTCATGGAAACAAATAAATTGGGGTATGTTAAAATACCCCCAAAAAGACAATAGGCAAAGAAAATATGTTAAATGTGAAAAAAAAATCACAAACGCATGTTGGACATTTGGCATTACAACCCCGAACAAGCCAAGAAACTTATGCATAGGTGGTATCACTGTACTCAGGAGATGTTGGTGAACACATATTGGGGTCTTCTTTGGCAGTAACACATAACAGGAGCTGAGAATTCATGTCTAAAGTACAATGTGTGTGAAAAATAACACACAAAAAATGACTGCCTAATAGTTTGACAAAGAATTAGTGCATGGAAAGTGTTAAAATACCAGCATTTGAAATACCCTAGGGTGTCTACTTTTCAAAAATATATGGTTTGATGGGGGTAAATTACATTGGCCGGCTTCAGAAATGTCCTACATAGGACATGGGTGCATGGGATGTGAAAATTCCAAGTTGAAAAACTGGAATGCGCCCCCTAAAAATAAGGCCTTTTAGCCCCCAGAGAACCCAACACACCTATACATGGGTGGTATCACTGTACTCAGGAGATGTTGTTGAATACATATTGAGGTTTTTTTTGGCAGTAACACATAACAGGGACTGAGAATATATGCCTAAAGTACAACGTGTGTGAAAAATAACACAAAAAAAATGTCTACCCAAAAGTTTGACAAAGACTAGTGGTTGAAATAGTGCATGGAAAGTGTTAAAATACCAGCATTTGAAATACCCTAGGGTGTCTACTTTTCAAAAATATATGGTTTGATGGGGGTAATTTACATTGCCCGGCTTCAGAAATGTCCCAAATAGGACATGGGTGCATGATGACAGATATGAAAATTCCAAGTTGAAAAACTGGAATGCGCCCCCTAAAAATAAGGCCTTTTAGCCCCCAGAGAACCCAACACACCTATACATGGGTGGTATCACTGTACTCAGGAGATGTTGTTGAATACATATTGAGGTTTTTTTTGGCAGTAACACATAACAGGGACTGAGAATATATGCCTAAAGTACAATGTGTGTGAAAAATAATGCAAAAAAATGACTACCTAAAAGTTTGACAAAGACTAGTGGTTGAATTAGTGCATGGAAAGTGTTAAAATACCAGCATTTGAAATACCCTAGGGTGTCTACTTTTCAAAAATATATGGTTTGATGGGGGTAATTTACATTGGCCGGCTTCAGAAATGTCCCAAATAGGACATGGGTGCATGATGACAGATGTGAAAATTCCAAGTTGAAAAACTGGAATGCGCCCCCTAAAATTAAGGCCTTTTAGCCCCCAGAGAACCCGACACACCTATACATGGGGGGTATCACTGTACTCAGGAGATGTTGTTGAATACATATCGAGGTTTTTTTTGGCAGTAACACATAACAGGGACTGAGAATATATGCCTAAAGTACAATGTGTGTGAAAAATAATGCAAAAAAATGACTACCTAAAAGTTTGACAAAGACTAGTGGTTGAATTAGTGCATGGAAAGTGTTAAAATACCAGCATTTGAAATACCCTAGGGTGTCTACTTTTCAAAAATATATGGTTTGATGGGGTAATTTACATTGGCCGGCTTCAGAAATGTCCCAAATAGGACATGGGTGCATGATGACAGATGTGAAAATTCCAAGTTGAAAAACTGGAATGCGCCCCCTAAAATTAAGGCCTTTTAGCCCCCAGAGAACCCGACACACCTATACATGGGGGGTATCACTGTACTCAGGAGATGTTGTTGAATACATATTGAGGTTTTTTTTGGCAGTAACACATAACAGGGACTGAGAATATATGCCTAAAGTACAATGTGTGTGAAAAATAATGCAAAAAAATGACTACCTAAAAGTTTGACAAAGACTAGTGGTTGAATTAGTGCATGGAAAGTGTTAAAATACCAGCATTTGAAATACCCTAGGGTGTCTACTTTTCAAAAATATATGGTTTGATGGGGGTAATTTACATTGGCCGGCTTCAGAAATGTCCCAAATAGGACATGGGTGCATGATGACAGATGTGAAAATTCCAAGTTGAAAAACTGGAATGCGCCCCCTAAAATTAAGGCCTTTTAGCCCCCAGAGAACCCGACACACCTATACATGGGGGGTATCACTGTACTCAGGAGATGTTGTTGAATACATATTGAGGTTTTTTTTGGCAGTAACACATAACAGGGACTGAGAATATATGCCTAAAGTACAATGTGTGTGAAAAATAATGCAAAAAAATGACTACCTAAAAGTTTGACAAAGACTAGTGGTTGAATTAGTGCATGGAAAGTGTTAAAATACCAGCATTTGAAATACCCTAGGGTGTCTACTTTTCAAAAATATATGGTTTGATGGGGGTAATTTACATTGGCCGGCTTCAGAAATGTCCCAAATAGGACATGGGTGCATGATGACAGATATGAAAATTCCAAGTTGAAAAACTGGAATGCGCCCCCTAAAATTAAGGCCTTTTAGCCCCCAGAGAACCCGACACACCTATACATGGGGGGTATCACTGTACTCAGAAGTTGTTGTTGAACACATATTGAGGTGTTTTTGGTCAGTAACATATAACAGGAACTGAGAATCCATGCCTAAAGTACAATGCGTGTGAAAAATAACACACCAAAATGACTACCCAAAAGTTTGACAAAGACTGGTGGTTGAATTAGTGCATGCAAAGTGTTAAAATACCAGCATTTGAAATACCCTAGGGTGTCTACTTTTTAAAAATATATGGTTTGATGGGGGTAATTTGCATTGCCCGGCTTCAGAAATGTCCCAAATAGGACATGGGTGCATGACGACAGATGTGAAAATTCCAAATTAAAAAACTGGAATGCGCCCCCTAAAAATAAGGCCTTTTAGCCCCCAGAGAACCCAACAGACCTATACATGGGTGGTATCACTGTACTCAGGAGATGCTGCTGAAGACATATTGGGGTGTTATTTGGCAGTAACCCTTAACGTTCTCAGTAAATGTATTCTTGAATTGCTATTTTGTCAAAAAATCACCACTTTTTTTTTTTTTTTTCAAACTTTGGCATAGATTGGTGGTAAAATAGTTGCATGGAAAGAGTCAAAATACCCCATGTTTAATACCTTAGGTTGTGTTCTTTTAAAAAATATATATATGTGAAGGGTTAATCAGGGATTCCTGACAAATATCAGTGTTCCAATGTAACTATCGCTAATTTTTTTTAAAAATTTTTGGAAATAGCAAAGTGCTACTTGTACTTATTGCCCTATAACTTGCAAAAAAAGCAAAGAACATGTAAACATTGAGTATTTCTAAACTCAGGACAAAATTTAGAAACTATTTAGCATGGGAGTTTTTTGGTAGTTGTTGAAGTGTAGGAGATTTTGAGGGTCAAAGTTAAAAAAGTGTGTTTTTTTTCAATTTTTTCCTCATATTTTATAAAATTTTTTATAGTAAATTATAAGATATGATGAAAATAATGGTATCTTTAGAAAGTCCATTTAATGGCGAGAAAAACGGTATATAATATGTGTGGGTACAGTAAATGAGTAAGAGGAAAATTACAGCTAAACACAAACACCGCAGAAATGTAAAAATAGCCTTGGTCCCAAACGGACAGAAAATGGAAAAGTGCTGCGGTCATTAAGGGGTTAAAGTGAATGTAAATTTTGATGCTACAACCGGGGAAGCTGGAGCGGCTGTCAAGTTTAAAAGGTAAGTATTTTTTCACAATGAGTGAAAAGTAAATTTTGATGAATTAAAGTGCTCCTGTTTTTTAACAAATGTGTAAAAACTGGGCACTTTAGCATCAAAATTTACATTCACTTTAAGAGTTAACACAACACAATACTAAATGAAATTCAATAGATGATAATACAGTCATGTGATAAGGGGGCTGTTAGAAGATGCTTAGATGCAAGGTAATCACAGAGGTAAAAATTATATCAGTATAACTGTTGGTTATGCAAAACTGGGGAATGGGTAATAAAGGGATTATCTATCTTTTAAAACAATAACAATTCTATTGTAGACTGTTCCTTTAATCCTACCACTCCTGCTGCTCTCTCAGCACATATCTGCCTTCTTAGTGATAAACATATATATATATATATATATATATATATATGGCAACAGAAAGGAGTATTCACAGTCAATCAGAGAAAAATATCAACTGAAAGACTTACCAGTGCTATCTTAAAAAGTCAACCACAAACTACCTTTAAATTACAGATATTTCTCTGAAAAGTAGTATAATAATATTTGTATATAGCTGCCTATCCAGATAATAAAACACAAATAAGTCCCTCAGGCTTATTTTCAAAAGATGAGTACAAAACAGAGGTCTGGATGGCGCTTATATGCAAATATAAGTATAAATTAGCAAATGGTGCAGGTAGTGATAAAGATATTGTTAAAAATCAATCCTGAATTATATATGCATGACTTGGAATTTATGTATTAAAACAATTGAAATACACAATTCATATATATTGTAACAGACGAAAAGTTCATATAATATGTAATATATAAAAATATAAGATGATGTAGACAGGTGTGGGATCTTCTCCTATATATCCCCCACTCAGATGTGCACTTACTTCAAAAACCCTCAATCATATGAGGTAAGGATGATTCGTGTCAGCGAAAAAATGGCACCTTCTGGAGTATGGAAACTGGATCACCGGAGCTGTGTCTCCCCCTGATGTCAGTAGTAAAGAACTCTGTATTAGCACCTGGTTGTCAGTCTTGCTTCACAGCTTGTGTGCAGATTCAAATGAAAAACTCCCAGTCATATCTTTTTTGACAGCTATAACTTCCTGGCTTTAATGTCCATTACTATAACTGTGGGGGCAGCTATTTCAGGGACCAGGGAAACTATGTAAGATATCGTGGATAAAGAATTTCCCTGCTGCTTTTGTTTACAAGTCCCAAGAGGTTTTGCCTGCTGCTGCTGCACAAGTTTATCTGCAGCTCCTGTTATGATCACTTCCAGATAGCAGAGGAAGTGCAACAGAAGCTGAGCATTCCAACGGCAACGGGACAGTTGCAGAGCAAGAGAAAGGAAGGGTCAGTCAGGTACTCTGCAGAGTACCTGACTCTGTTGCACTTCCTCAGGTGCTGATACAGAGTTCTCTACTACTGACATCAGGGGGAGACACAGCTCCGGTGATCCAGTTTCCATACTCCAGAAGGTGCCATTTTTTAGCTGACACGAATCATCTTTACCTCATATGATTGAGGGTTTTTGAAGTAAGTGCACATCTGAGTGGGGGATATATAGGAGAAGATCCCACACCTGTCTACATCATCTTATATTTTTATATATTACATATTATATGAACTTTTCATCTGTTACAATATATATGAATTGTGTATTTCAATTGTTTTAATACATAAATTCCAAGTCATGCATATATAATTCAGGATTGATTTTTAACAATATCTTTATCACTACAAGCGCATCCCGGCCTCTTTTTTGTACATATATATATATATATATATTTATTATTATTATTTTCTTCCAGGGATGATATGTTTATCACTAAGAAGGCAGATGTATGTACACAGCTAGATTTGGGTATACAAACAATTGGCTTAAAAAATAAGAGTACTTTTATTCCCTCAGTCTATGATAAGAGTATTGATACATTTGCAAACCCGTTATACCATGATATCGAAGCTTTAAAAACTAAAGTTGAAAAAAGGAAGATTGGGTTTAAACACAAAACCAATTTTGATTAAAATAATATACAGGCCCCAGAATCTATTAATGTGTAAATGTTGTCTTAACCAATTGCCAGCATTCTCCAGTGCCCCTCTTCTGTTGCAACAGGAAATTGCACACACTTGTTCCAATGCAGATCCTGAGCTTGCTGATTATGTCACCCTGACTAAATCAACCTGCAGAGGCCTGGTGAGGACAGTGCACACAAAAAAAGGTACGGATTGTTTCCAGGAGCTTGCCAACTCAATTGCAAGGGATCACATTATCTTCATGGAGCATCCTCGTTTGGGAACTATTGATTATGGTGATGATGAATAAAGGTGCACTTGTTTGGTTGTTGTCACTGACTCAGTTCTTCACTCACCTAGTGACTCACTCCCAGCTACAATTACCCACTTTGCTTGCTTGACTTTAGCTCCTGTCACTACAAATATATACTATTCTGCCACCTATGTCTCCCTATCTGGTATCAGCCTGAAAAGGGCACACACACATGTTTAATACAGACTGCCTTTGTTTTAGTCCTTGCTTGGGCTTCACAGCTGCTCTACACCTAAGCCTCAGGTACACTCTGGAGAGTGTGCACCAGCCGCCGAGAGGTTCCTCTACCAACTGAAAGAATTCTGCTGTAAGCTGACCACCTGTGACATTGCTAATCACCCGAACCTGCACTCAGGAAGGATATTGCTGTTTAATAAAATTGCCCAGTTGTTTTGTTGTTCATATTCAAAATTATTTTCATAGAAAAAAAGGGGGGACTGATAGATATTACTATGCAAAGACACTTTTGCTAGAGTTACATCTAATGAACATTACTTACCAATGTGTCTTGTGTACATAAATGGTGATGAATGAGTTAACGTTATGTGTATTAAGTGTGTAGCAGGGCCCCATAGCTTTTAGGATGGTTATCTGTGAAAACTCAGTACTTCTCTTATCAGTGTACATGACAGACACATACATCCTGAGTCTAGCTTACCATTATGTCAGTTGTACAAAAGACAAATATGGTGTGGTAAGGTTCCGGTCATTCTAAGAAGGTACATCATAAACTGATCACGTGCTGGTGATAGATATCCACTAATGCTTATTGGTTTGTAAATTATAAGTGAATATGATTTAAATTGTATTATATATACTGAGTGAGAAGTGCCCTCACTCATATTCTGTAACAACCTTGTTATAGCATCTCCCTGTGCACTTGTAATAAACTATATTATTCACCTTACAGCCTCCTGGTTCTTTTCAAGGTCAACTGAAAGACCAACAATTGTAATAAAGAAAATAAAAAAAAATTTTTTTATTTTTTTTTAAACTTTTTATTAGGGAAAGTCAGCAAAATATGAGAGTCACAAGTCAAATTGTATATGCCACGCATATTAATACATAGATATCGATCTAAACTTGACAATCATACATCATTAAACACGAGAGTTAGATTCATCAAGAATATAAAAAAGATTAACAGTTGATAGTGTTTTCGTTAAAAGTCACAAAATATCATGTATAAAAGAACTTGAAATATCATTAAGAAAAAAGAAGTATACAGATATATAGGGAGTGCAGAATTATTAGACAAGTTGTATTTTTGAGGATTAATTTTATTATTGAACAACAACCATGTTCTCAATGAACCCAAAAAACTCATTAATATCAAAGCTGAATATTTTTGGAAGTAGTTTTTAGTTTGTTTTTATTTTTAGCTATTTTAGGGGGATATCTGTGTGTGCAGGTGACTATTACTGTGCATAATTATTAGGCAACTTAACAAAAAACAAATATATACCAATTTCAATTATTTATTTTTACCAGTGAAACCAATATAACATCTCAACATTCACAAATATACATTTCTGACATTCAAAAACAAAACAAAAACAAATCAGTGACCAATATAGCCACCTTTCTTTGCAAGGACACTCAAAAGCCTGCCATCCATGGATTCTGTCAGTGTTTTGATCTGTTCACCATCAACATTGCGTGCAGCAGCAACCACAGCCTCCCAGACACTGTTCAGAGAGGTGTACTGTTTTCCCTCCTTGTAAATCTCACATTTGATGATGGACCACAGGTTCTCAATGGGGTTCAGATCAGGTAAACAAGGAGGCCATGTCATTAGATTTTCTTCTTTTATACCCTTTCTTGCCAGCCACGCTGTGGAGTACTTGGACACGTGTGATGGAGCATTGTCCTGCATGAAAATCATGTTTTTCTTGAAGGATGCAGACTTCTTCCTATACCACTGCTTGAAGAAGGTGTCTTCCAGAAACTGGCAGTAGGACTGGGAGTTGAGCTTGACTCCATCCTCAACCCGAAAAGGCCCCACAAGCTCATCTTTGATGATACCAGCCCAAACCAGTACTCCACCTTGCTGGCGTCTGAGTCGGACTGGAGCTCTCTGCCCTTTACCAATCCAGCCACGGGCCCATCCATCTGGCCCATCAAGACTCACTCTCATTTCATCAGTCCATAAAACCTTAGAAAAATCAGTCTTGAGATATTTCTTGGCCCAGTCTTGACGTTTCAGCTTGTGTGTCTTGTTCAGTGGTGGTCGTCGTTCAGCCTTTCTTACCTTGGCCATGTCTCTGAGTATTGCACACCTTGTGCTTTTGGGCACTCCAGTGATGTTGCAGCTCTGAAATATGGCCAAACTGGTGGCAAGTGGCATCTTGGCAGCTGCACGCTTGACTTTTCTCAGTTCATGGGCAGTTATTTTGCGCCTTGGTTTTTCCACACGCTTCTTGCGACCCTGTTGACTATTTTGAATGAAACGCTTGATTGTTCGATGATCACGCTTCAGAAGCTTTGCAATTTTAAGAGTGCTGCATCCCTCTGCAAGATATCTCACTATTTTTGACTTTTCTGAGCCTGTCAAGTCCTTCTTTTGACCCATTTTGCCAAAGGAAAGGAAGTTGCCTAATAATTATGCACACCTGATATAGGGTGTTGATGTCCTTAGACCACACCCCTTCTCATTACAGAGATGCACATCACCTAATATGCTTAATTGGTAGTAGGCTTTCGAGCCTATACAGCTTGGAGTAAGACAACATGCATAAAGAGGATGATGTGGTCAAAATACTCATTTGCCTAATAATTCTGCACTCCCTGTACATATATATAACTTGTCAGCCGGGTGGGATCAGTGTAATATTTTGCAATGTTAGAGCATTTTCTGTTATTTATGAATGTTACTTAAGCTATCCAAACCATAAAATAATTGTATAATTTAACATAAATTGATTCAATGATAATTTGTGAAAAAAACATTTTAAAAATGTAAAATCGTATTAATATTAGCTTAAAGGACATCTGGGAGCCGAAGGTTGCTGACCCCTGGTCTAGTCAAAATCAACTGTGTGATTGTGGATTGAAATTGAGAAAATTTCAGTGTATGAACTGAAACACCAGTCTGAATTACGCCCATCTGCCCTTCCAGTAGAGGCCAGCTCCTTTATTCTTTCAGTATAGCTGATGCAAGTTCTGCATGTATGTGCACCCTCAATAGTGATGTCACGAATAGTTCGCCGGCGAATAGTTCCCGGCGAACATAGCTTGTTCGCGTTCGCAACGGCGGGCGAACATATGCGATGTTCGATCCGCCCCCTATTCGTCATCATTGAGTAAACTTTGACCCTGTATCTCACAGTCTGCAGACACATTCCAGCCAATCAGCAGCAGACCCTCCCTCCCAGCTCCTGGACAGCAGCCATTTTAGATTAATTCGGAAGCTGCATTGTTAGTGAGAAGAGGGACAGTGTAGCTGCTGGTGATTAAATAGGGAAATTGATAGCTAGGCTAGTGTATTCAGTGTCCACTTCAGTCCTGAAGAACTCATCTGATCTCTGCTGTAAGGACAGCACCCCAAAAAGCCCTTTTTAGGGCTAGAACATCATTTTTTTTCCCTGTGTAATCTAATTGCAGTTGCCTGCCTGCCAAGCCACTTGCCCAGTGCCACCACTCATATTTGGTGTAACAGTAGTGTAAATTTAAAAAAAAAAACTTTTTTGACTGTGAAACATCAGTCTGCTAGTGTAATCTAATTGCAGTTGCCTGCCAGCGTGTGTGCCAGGCCCACTTGCCCAGTGCCACCACTCATATCTGGTGTAACAGTAGTGTAAATTTTAAAAAAAACTTTTTTGACTGTGAAACATCAGTCTGCTTGTGTAATCTAATTGCAGTTGCCTGCCTGCCTGCCTGCCAGCGTGTGTGCCAGGCCCACTTGCCCAGTGCCACCACTCATATCTGGTGTAACAGTAGTGTAAATTTAGAAAAAAAAACTTTTTTGACTGTGAAACATCAGTCTGCTAGTGTAATCTAATTGCAGTTGCCTGCCTGCCAGCGTGTGTGCCAGGCCTACTTGCCCAGTGCCACCACTCATATCTGGTGTAACAGTAGTGTAAATTTAAAAAAAAAAAACTTTTTTGACTGTGAAACATCAGTCTGCTAGTGTAATCTAATTGCAGTTGCCTGCCTGCCAGCGTGTGTGCCAGGCCTACTTGCCCAGTGCCACCACTCATATCTGGTATAACAGTAGTGTAAATTAAAAAAAAAAAACTTTTTTGACTGTGAAACATCAGTCTGTTTGTGTAATCTAATTGCAGTTGCCTGTCTGCCAGCGTGTGTGCCAGGCCCACTTGCCCAGTGCCACCACTCATATCTGGTGGAACAGTAGTGTAAATTTAAAAAAAAAAAACTTTTTTGACTGTGAAACATCAGTCTGCTAGTGTAATCTAATTGCAGTTGCCTGCCTGCCAGAGTGTGTGCCAGGCCCACTTGCCCAGTGCCACCACTCATATCTGGTGTAACAGTAGTGTAAATTAAAAAAAAAAACTTTTTAGACTGTGAAACATCAGTCTGGTAGTGTAATCTAATTGCAGTTGCCTGCCTGCCAGCGTGTGTGCCAGGCTCACAGCGTATACTGTGCCCACTTGCCCAGTGCCCCCACTCATATCTGGTGTAACAGTATTGTAAATTTAAAAAAAAAAACTTTTTGGACTGTGAAACATCAGTTTGCTTGTGTAATCTAATTGCAGTTGCCTGCCTGCCAGCGTGTGTGCCAGGCTCACAGCGTATACTGTGCCCACTTGCCCAGTGCCACCACTCATATCTGGTGTAACAGTAGTGTAAATTTAAAAACAAAAAAATTTTTGGACTGTGAAACATCAGTCTGCTTTTTTGTGTCAGGCTCACAGCATATACTGTGCCCACTTGCCCAGTGACACCACTCATATCTTGTTTAATAGTAGTGTAAGTGTACATTTAAAAACAAAAAAAACTTTTTGGACTGTGAAACATCAGTCTGGTTTTTTGTTTCAGGCTCACAGCTTATACTGGGCCCACTTGCCCAGTGCCACCACTCATATCTTGTTTAATAGTAGTGTAAGTGTACATTTAAAAAAATAAAAACGTTTTGGACTGTGAAACATCTGTCTGCTTTTTTTTGTGTTAGGCTCACAGCGTATACTGTGCCCCCTTGCCCAGTGCCACCACTCATATCTTGTTTAATAGCAGTGTAAGTGTACATTTAAAAAAATAAAAACTTTTTGGACTGTGAAACATCAGTCTGCTTTTTTGTGTCAGGCTCACAGCGTATACTGTGCCCACTTGCCCAGTGCCACCACTCATATCTTGTTTAATAGTAGTGTAAGTGTACATTTAAAAAAATAAAAACTTTTTGGACTGTGAAACATCAGTCTGCTTTTTTGTGTCAGGCTCACAGCGTATACTGTGCCCACTTGCCCAGTGCCACCACTCATATCTTGTTTAATAGTAGTGTAAGTGTACATTTAAAAAAATAAAAACTTTTTGGACTGTGAAACATCAGTCTGCTTTTTTGTGTCAGGCTCACAGCGTATACTGTGCCCACTTGCCCAGTGCCACCACTCATATCTTGTTTAGTGTAAATGTACATTTAAAAACAAAAAAAAACATTTTGGACTGTGAAACATCAGTCTGCTTTTTTGTTTCAGGCTCACAGCTTATACTGGGCCCACTTGCCCAGTGCCACCACTCATATCTTGTTTAATAGTAGTGTAAGTGTACATTTGAAAAAAAAAAACTTTTTGGACTGTGAAACATCAGCCTGCTTTTTTGTGTCAGGCTCACAGTGTATACTGTGCCCACTTGTCCAGTACCACCACTCATATCTTGTTTAATAGTAGTGTAAGTGTACATTTAAAAACAAAAAAAACTTTTTTGTACTGTGAAACATCAGTCTGCTTTTTTGTTTCAGGCTCACAGCTTATACTGGGCCCACTTGCCCAGTGCCACCACTCATATCTTGTTTAATAGTAGTGTAAGTGTACATTTAAAAAAAAACAACTTTTTGGACTGTGAAACATCAGTCTGCTTTTTTGTTTCAGGCTCACAGCGTATACTGTGCCCACTTGCCCAGTGCCACCACTCATATCTTGTTTAATAGTAGTGTAAGTGTACATTTAAAAAAAAAAAACTTTTCTCTTGTAAGATGTATCGAGTCCACGGATTCATCCATACTTATGGGATATTCTCCTTCCCTACAGGAAGTGGCAGAGAGAGCACCCACAGCAGAGCTGTCCATATAGCTCCCCCCTTAGCTCCACCCCCCAGTCATTCTCTCTGCCTGCTTAACTGCTAGGAAGGGCAAAGTGAGTGTGGTGACAAAAATGTTAAGTTTTTATTTTCTCAAGCAAAAGTTTGTTATTTTAAATGGTACCGGAGTGTACTATTTACTCTCTGGCAGAAAAAGGATGAAGATTTCTGCAAGGAGGATGATGATCTTAGCATTTTGTAACTAAGATCCACTGCTGTTCTCACAAGGGCTGAAGAGTACAGGAAAACTTCAGTTGGGGGAACAGTTTGCAGGCTAAACTGCATTAAGGTATGTTCAGTCTATTTTTTTTCTAGACAGACTGTGTTATTTCTAGAAAAGGCTGGCAATATCCCAATGAGGGAAAGGTAAGCTGTATTCAGTAAAATAGGAATCCAAGCTTGCATAAAGGGCTCATAATTACTGGTGACATTTATTAGGAAAAAAACGTTTTAGTTTAATTACAAATAAAACGTTTTTTGAGGGACTTTAAGGGGTCTTTGTGGCTTGTTTAAGGGTTATTAACCCACATGGCTAGTTTAAGAAACACTCTGTGGTGTTTTTTAGGCCCCATAACTTCGAGTGAGGTGGGAGGGGCCTATTTTCAGTTGCATAGTTTATTTACCTCAGAAGCATCCAGCTACTTCTCCAGAGATTCCTGCTGTATTTGAGGGCTGTAAAGAGGTTTTTTCCCCCCACAAATTGTTCCTAAGGGGCAGGTAGGCGCCACAGCAGAGCTGTGGCAAGGTGCTGAACGTTATTTTACCGGTTTTGAAGTTTTTTCAATCCGGTTTTTACATTAAGGGGTTAATTGTTTATTTGCATAGTGGTGCAAAGTTACTAAGGCTTTATGATGCTACTGTAAAAATTTTGTTATGTTTACTGCTTTTTTACACTGTTTTGCAGAGTTTGTGCAGCTTTTTTTCTCTTAAAGGCACAGTACTGTTTTTGTTTAAAGTGTTATTTACTTTGATTAAAGTGTTTTCCAAGCTTGCTTGTTACATTACTAGCCTGTTTAACATGTCTGACACCAAGGAAAATCCTTGTTCTATGTGTTTAGAAGCCATTGTGGAACCCCCTCTTAGAATGTGTCCCACTTGCACTGATATGTCTATAAATTATAAAGAGCATATTTTAGCACTTAAAAATATTGCAATAGATGATTCTCAGTTAGAAGGGAATGAGGGTTTAGCATCTAGCTCTCCCCAAGTGTCACAACCAGTAACGCCCGCACAAGTGACGCCAAGTACCTCTAGTGCGTCTAATTAATTTACTTTACAAGACATGGCCACAGTTATGAATAAAACCCTCACTGAGGTTTTCTCTAAACTGCCTGGTTTACAAGGAAAGCGTGACAGCTCTGGGTTAAGAACAAATGCTGAGCCGTCTGACGCTTTAGTAGCCGTATCCGATATACCCTCACAATGTTCTGAAGTAGGGGTAAGGGATTTGTTATCTGAGGGAGAGATTTCTGATTCAGGAAAGACGCTCCCTCAGACAGATTCTGATATGACGGCCTTTAAATTTAAGCTTGAACACCTCCGCTTATTGCTCAAGGAGGTATTAGCTACTCTAGACGATTGTGACCCTATAGTGGTCCCAGAGAAATTGTGTAAAATGGACAGATACTTAGAGGTTCCTGTTTACACTGATGTTTTTCCAGTCCCTAAGAGGATTGTGACTATTGTTACTAAGGAGTGGGATAGACCATGTATTCCGTTCGCTCCCCCTCCTGTTTTTAAGAAAATGTTTCCCATATCTGACACCATACAGGACTCGTGGCAGACTGTTCCTAAGGTGGAGGGAGCTATTTCTACTCTTGCTAAGCGTACAACTATACCTATCGAAGACAGTTGTGCTTTCATAGATCCTATGGATAAAAAATTAGAGGGTCTCCTAAAGAAAATTTTTGTTCATCAAGGTTTTCTTCTCCAACCTATTGCATGCATTGTTCCTGTAACTACTGCAGCTGCTTTCTGGTTTGAGGCTCTAGAAGAGGCTCTTCAGGTGGAGACTCCATTAGAGGATATTATGGATAGAATTAAGGCCTTTAAGTTGGCTAATTCTTTCATTACAGATGCCGCTTTCCAAATGGCTAAATTAGCGGCAAAGAATTCAGGTTTTGCCATTTTAGCACGCAGGGCGTTATGGCTTAACTCCTGGTCTGCTGATGTGTCATCAAAATATAAATTGTTGAACATCCCTTTCAAAGGAAAGACCCTATTCGGGCCTGCACTGGAAGAAATTATTTCAGACATCACTGGAGGGAAAGGCCATGCCCTCCCTCAGGATAAAACAAATAAGATGAGGACAAAACAAAATAATTTTCGTTCCTTTCGGAACTTCAAGGGTGGTCCCGCTTCAGCTTCCCCTGCAGCAAAGCAAGAGGGGAATTCTGTCCAATCCAAATCAGTCTGGAGACCTAACCAGGCTTGGAACAAAGGTAAACAGGCCAAGAAGCCTGCTGCTGCCTCTAAGACAGCATGAAGAGGTAGCCCCCGATCCGGGACCGGATCTAGTAGGGGGCAGACTCTCTCTCTTTGCTCAGGCTTGGGCAAGAGATGTTCACGATTCCTGGGCTTTAGAAATTGTGTCCCAAGGATATCTTCTGGACTTCAAAGACCCCCCCAAGGGGGAGATTTCACATTTCTCAATTGTCTGCAAACCAGACAAAGAGAGAGGCGTTCTTACGCTGTGTAGAAGACCTACATACCATGGGAGTGATCCGCCCAGTTCCAAGAGCGGAACAAGGGCTAGGTTTTTACTCCAACCTGTGGTTCCCAAAAAAGAGGGAACTTTCAGACCAATCTTGGATCTCAAAATTCTAAACAAATTCCTCAGAGTACCATCTTTCAGGATGGAGACTATTCGGACTATTCTTCCTCTGATCCAGGAGGGTCAATATATGACTAGCGTGGATTTAAAGGATGCGTATCTACACATCCCTATTCACAGAGATCATCATCAATTCCTCAGATTCGCCTTCTGGACAGGCATTACCAGTTTGTGGCCCTTCCCTTCAGGTTGGCCACGGCTCCCAGAATTTTCACAAAGGTGCTAGGGTCCCTTTTGGCGGTTCTAAGACCGCGGGGTATAGCAGTGGCGCCTTATCTAGATGACATCTTAATTCAGGCGTCGACTTTCCAGCTAGCCAAGTCTCACACGGACATCGTGTTGGCTTTTCTGAGATCTCACAGGTGGAAGGTGATCATAAAAAAGAGTTCTTTAGTCCCTCTCACACAAGTTTCCTTCCTAGGGACTCTGATAGACTCGGTAGAAATGAAAATATTTCTGACGGAGGTCAGAAAATCAAAACTTTTAATCACTTGCCGAGCTCTTCATTTCATTCCTCGGCCATCAGTGGCTCAGTGTATGGAGGTAATCGGACTCATGGTAGTGGCAATGGACATAGTTCCCTATGCCCGCCTACACCTCAGATCACTGCAACTATGCATGCTCAAACAGTGGAATGGGGATTATACAGATTTATCTCCTCAGCTGCATCTGGACCAAGAGACCAGAGATTCTCTTCTCTGGTGGTTGCCTCAGTACCACCTGTCTCAGGGAATGTGTTTCCGTAGGCCAGAGTGGCTCATTGTAACGACAGATGCCAGCCTGCTAGGCTGGGGTGCAGTCTGGAAATCCCTGAAAGCACAGGGCTTATGGTCTCCGGAGGAATCTCTCCTTCCAATAAATATTCTAGAACTGAGAGCGATATTCAATGCGCTTCAGGCGTGGCCTCAGCTAGCTGCGGCCAAATTCATCAGATTTCAGTCGGACAACATCACGACTGTAGCCTATATCAATCATCAAGGAGGAACACGGAGTTCTCTAGCGATGATGGAGGTAACCAAAATAATCCGATGGGCGGAGGATCACTCTTGCCATCTCTCAGCAATCCATATCCCAGGGGTAGAGAACTGGGAGGCGGATTTCCTAAGTCGTCAAACTTTTCATCCGGGGGAGTGGGAGCTCCATCCGGAGGTATTTGCCCAGCTGACTCAGCTATGGGGTACACCAGAATTGGATCTGATGGCGTCCCAACAGAACGCCAAACTTCCTTGTTACGGGTCCAGGTCCCGGGATCCCCAGGCGGTACAGATAGATGCTCTAGCAGTGCCCTGGTCCTTCAATCTGGCTTATGTATTTCCACCGTTTCCTCTCCTCCCACGTCTGGTTGCCAGAATCAAGCAGGAGAGAGCTTCGGTGATTCTGATAGTGCCTGTGTGGCCACGCAGGACTTGGTATGCAGACCTGGTGGACATGTCATCTGTTCCACCGTGGACTCTGCCAATGAGGCAGGACCTTCTAATCCAAGCTCCGTTCAAGCATCCAAATCTAATTTCTCTGCGTCTGACTGCTTGGAGATTGAACGCTTGATTCTATCAAAGCGTAGTTTCTCTGAGTCGGTCATTGATACCCTGATTCAGGCTAGAAAGCCTGTTACCAGGAAAATCTATCATAAGATTTTGCGCCAATATCTTTGTGTGAATCCAAGGGTTACTCATGGAGTAAGATTAGGATTCCTAGAATGTTGTCCTTTCTCCAAGAAGGTTTGGAGAAAGGATTAAAACTTATATATAAAAATCAGTGCGCCAAATACCTATATATAAATTATAAACATATAGTGCGTCATTAAATAAAACACCTATATATATAAACAAAAATAACATGTATGAAATAATGACAGTGTAGTCATAAACCCAATCAAACCAGACCACTGTTAGTAGGTGATGGGAATATTGAAATGGACAGTTCAACTAGTCTATATTCCAAATCCTAATTCTGGAACGGATGGCAGGCTGCTTCTTCGAATTTCTTGTTGGTGTCCCAAGATGTTAAACTCTGCAGAAGTGAATGATAAAAAAAGAAGGCGCCACCATAGTGCACAATCAGATGTATAAAACACGCCAATAAAACAAGTAAGACTGTACTTACAAGCTGTAAGACACTTGAGAAGTGTCACAACCGCCTTCTGGACTGTTATGGAGTCGTCCAGCTAACTCACACTGGTAGATCTCAAAAGTCCTCTTGGATGTGAGAGCGGCGATGACAAAAGAAACCAGCATCCAGCAGCAGATTCTCAGAGCCGGCTCGTCCTGTACTATCCACTGGGTTCCTTGTGTAGATGCCGCGGGTTCCAGGCAAACTGCAGCGCTGAATCTAACGGTCGCTTTACAGCGTTGATTACAGCATCCAAATCTATTCCGTAGCGAAGTGACTGCTAGTATATTGTCTTATACTGGCTGTATGTAGACGTATCAAATCAGCCAATCATATATACAGCCAGTATAAGACAATATACTAGCAGTCACTTCGCTACGGAATCATTACTGATACTTTTTTCAATGTAAGCTCCAGTCACTAATATCACGTTGATAAGTTGGATCAATATTTATTTTTGACATAAGCCATATGTTTTGGCCCTAGAATAATGCCTAGTGTTCAGAGGCCATGTCCCATGAACTCGAAAAGTTCTGAGGAAATAGTTGACTTTTTAACACAGGACACCCAATCTTCTATAGCTTCCGCTCTGAACCTTGACGCACCATCCACCTCCAGCTTAGCTTCGGGCACCTCTCAAGTTACCACTCGCCCGCCTGCTGCCACCACCAACACTAGCACCACAGCCGCTTCACTTGATCTGTCAGAGGAGTTTTTTACACATCAGTTGTAAGAAATGAGTGATGCGCAACCATCATTGACAGAGGATGTAGATAACAGTGATATGTCTCAGTCAGGCAGCATTACAGACATGGGCGTACGGTGTGATGATGATGATGTTGTACCCGCTGCTGCTTCCTTTGTTGATTTGTCAGATACAAGTGAAGCGGTTGATGATGACAATGCGTCCGCGGATGTCACGTGGGTGCCCGCTAGAAGAGAAGAAGAACAGGGGGAAAGTTCAGATGGGGAGACAGAGAGGAGGAGGAGGAGACAAGTTGGAAGCAGGGGGAAGTCATCGCAAGGAGCTAGTGGCACAGTCAGACAGCATGCATCGGCACCCGGGGTCAGCCAGACAGCACGCCAATCAACTCATGCTGGTGCCACCACCAGAATGCCGTCATCGCAGAGCTCAGCAGTGTGGCATTTTATTTGTGAGTCATGGGAAGTCCAACACCCACCTAGGTACAACTGCTTTGCGAAGGCACATGATCGCACATCACAAAAGCCTATGGGATCAACACATGAGTAGAAGCAGCACACAAACTCAAAGCCGCCATCCTCCTCCTGGTCTAGCATCTTCAGCCACGTCAACCACTGCTGTCCTCCTTGCCCCCTCTCAACCATCTGCCACTCCGTCTCTCTTCCGGAGCAGTCCCTGCTCATCTGCCCACAGTCAGGTGTCTGTCAAGGACATGTTTGAGCGTAAGAAGCCAATGTCACAAAGTCCCCCCTTGCCCGGCGTCTGACAGCTGGCTTGTCTGAACTCTTAGCCCACCAGCTTTTACCATACAAGCTGGTGGAGTCTGAGGGGTTCAAAAAATTTGTAGCTATTGGGACACCGCAGTGGAAGGTACCCGGCCGAAATTTCTTTGCACAAAAGGCAATCCCCAACCTGTACTCGATTGTGCGAAAGGAAGTAATGGCATGTCTGGCACACAGTGTTGGGGCAAGGGTCCATCTGAACACTGATAGCTGGTCTGCAAAGCATGGTCAGGGCAGGTATATCACCTACACTGCGCATTGGGTAAACCTGCTGACGGCTGCCAAGCATGGAATGCGTGGCTCTGCAGAGGAGTTGGTGACACCGCCACGACTTGCAGGCAGGCCTGCTGCCACCTCCTCTACTCCTCCTACTCCATCCTCTTCCATAACCTCCTCGGCTGAGTCCTCTTCTGCTGCTGCGTCTTGCTCCACATCAACGGCACCCCCCCAGCTCCCCAGGTACTATTCCACATCCCGGATACGGCAGTGTCACGCCGTCTTGGGGTTGACTTGCCTGAAAGCAGAGAGTCACACCGGACCAGCACTCCTGTCCGCCCTGAACGCACAGGTGGATCAGTGGCTGACTCCGCACCAACTGGAGATCGCCAAAGTGGTTTCTGACAACGAAACACGTAAAAACAAACTGTTCAGCGCTAGGTTATAGTTCCACACCTGATTATAGTTATTGTTAAAATTAAATAAATGTCCTTTGAACAATATTTCTGTAAATTTGAAAATCAGAATTTAGTCAATAGTACCTTTTTCAAATTATGAAAAGTATATATATAATGTTCATCCAATATTATTAGTTGTAAGATTTCCACTCTATTTTCAAACTTTATCCTTCTTGCTGCTTGTTTAAAATTCCTCTTCCTCCAGAATTGTGGGATCCAGGATCCAAATGTATACCCAAAAAAGACAAAAGCGCAAAGAAAGGGATTCAAGTGTAATTTTTCAAACACCATATGTAGCGCAATTTTTAAGGATTAGAAGAAATTGCACCCACCTACATAATTATGAGGAGGAAGCTGACATCCTAGAGAATAAATTTAAAGCTAAAGGATATGATGTGAATTTAATTAAGGAAGCTAGAGAAAAAGCAACTATACGGGATAGAAAAGAACTTATCTCTCCAAAGAAGGTAGGGTTAGCAAATAAAAATATAAATAAAAACAACAGTAGTGATTGTATAAGATTTATGACTACATTCAATGGAGGGGCATGGGCGATAAAAAGCATTATAAATAAGCATTGGCCAATCTTAAAGGCAGATCCTATATTAGGACCTCATATACAAGAAAAAGCAAATATAACTTTCAGGAAAGGTATGAGCCTAAAGAATGTTCTAGCTCCCAGTAAATTAAGAGGTATAAAAGAGAACACAAACAAATCTAAAAATACTTGGCTTAGTAATTGGAAAGGAACTATGCGTTGCTCCAAGTCCAGGTGCACCATGTGTCCCCATATTAACAAATCTAAATCCTTCAGTAACTCAAATGGAACTGAAACTTTTGAAATAGATTTTAAAAGTAACTGTGAATCCACTTATGTGGTCTATATCTTACAGTGTGGGTGTGGCCTAATGTATGTAGGCCACACCAAGCGCCACATTAAACATAGGGTGTATGAACATGTATATAATATAAAAGAAAAATCACCAAAACATAATGTGGCAAAGCATTTTTCTGATTTTCATAACAGTAACCGTGCCTCTTTAAAAGTACAGGTAATCGGGTGTATTTCGCCACTCAAACATAACAGATTACTGAAATTGCGCAAGTTAGAAACATATTGGCTATATAAATTGAAGACTCTATGCCCTGCAGGTCTCAACATTGACATAGATGTGGCTGCCTATATGTAAGTGAGAACAGTATTTCACCAATATATATGTATATATGTATATATGTAAAAGAACCAACGGAGAATTTTAGAGATAAGAATTCAATAACAAAGTATATATGAATTTAATTATAGGCCTTTGAGATCCCCTGGAGTTTTTATGTATTTTTATGTATTTTTACATTTTTTAATATATATTATATATTTTTCGTAATTTATATATATTACTTTTCCATTGCCTCTGAATGATTTTAAGAATAATTTTAAGTTATAAATTCGGTATAGTTTTTATATAATTAAATATATAGGTATCTTGTGGAAACATCTAGTATATTTTAGGTATTTACAGTAAATGTGGAAAATTCTTTTAATGAGGCCCCTTTAAATCTTAACAAATAATCATAAGTATCTATCAAAGTGTGAAACTGTTAGGAAGTTAGGTGACATAGATGTGGCTGCCTATATGTAAGTGAGAACAGTATTTCACCAATATATATGTATATATGTATATATGTAAAAGAACCAACGGAGAATTTTAGAGATAAGAATTCAATAACAAAGTATATATGAATTTAATTATAGGCCTTTGAGATCCCCTGGAGTTTTTATGTATTTTTACATTTTTTAATATATATTATATATTTTTCGTAATTTATATATATTACTTTTCCATTGCCTCTGAATGATTTTAAGAATAATTTTGTTATAAATTCGGTATAGTTTTTATATAATTAAATATATAGGTATCTTGTGGAAACATCTAGTATATTTTAGGTATTTACAGTAAATGTGGAAAATTCTTTTAATGAGGCCCCTTTAAATCTTAACAAATAATCATAAGTATCTATCAAAGTGTGAAACCGTTAGGAAGTTAGGTGACATAGATGTGGCTGCCTATATGTAAGTGAGAACAGTATTTCACCAATATATATGTATATATGTATATATGTAAAAGAACCAACAGAGAATTTTAGAGATAAGAATTCAATAACAAAGTATATATGAATTTAATTATAGGCCTTTGAGATCCCCTGGAGTTTTTATGTATTTTTACATTTTTTAATATATATTATATATTTTTCGTAATTTATATATATTACTTTTCCATTGCCTCTGAATGATTTTAAGAATAATTTTGTTATAAATTCGGTATAGTTTTTATATAATTAAATATATAGGTATCTTGTGGAAACATCTAGTATATTTTAGGTATTTACAGTAAATGTGGAAAATTATTTTAATGAGGCCCCTTTAAATCTTAACAAATAATCATAAGTATCTATCAAAGTGTGAAACCGTTAGGAAGTTAGGTGAATATGAACTAATATAAGGTCTTTTTATAAGCAGTTAAGAGGTTTGTGCAATATGATCTGAGATCAATTGACAAGATCTAAATGGTTTAAATGTTTTAATATTAAATGGGTGCCTATATGAACGAAGTATTGATGAAATATCAGCCATTCTAATAATATTTACTGTTTTTATATGTTAATGCTGTGTTTTATCTTTCTTTCTGTAAATCCACTTACAAATCATTATATGTAAACATCGCTAAGAATAGTTTTAACAGCTAGTAATGTGTTTATAAGTCATTTTATTGCTGTGGTGTATAAGCCGCATTTTGAACCAATCTTATGAGGACTAGAGGACCAAGCCCCCAGGAGGGGCGTATCTAGTAACATACATATGGGTATAAAGTTGCGAGACTCACAACAGCCCGACATCCGGTTGTGGTTCACGTCCCCTTGAGAAAGCCCGGCGAGCACCGGGGGAAACGTGTTGGGGTATCGTATCTTAGTCCTGAGCACCGGAGAACTGAGCGGTACAGCTGAGGGTGGGCAATCCGGTAATCCCCACTGCAGGTCATATCCTGTTAATTGTGATCTTCCAGCTGTTAACTGCTTGTGTACCGATGCTGTATATGGACACAGAGTCATTTTAATTCTGCATTGTAATAATAAAGGCATTTTTACTTTCTAACTCTGGTGAGTAGATTTTCATTGCGCTACATATGGTGTTTGAAAAATTACACTTGAATCCCTTTCTTTGCGCTTTTGTCTTTTTTTGGGTATTCTGACAATGGAAGTAATTTGGTGGCGGCATTGAAATTGGGCAAGTTGACACATGTGCCGTGCATGGCACATGTGTGTAATCTGATCGTACAATGCTTTGTGCATAAGTACCCAGGCTTACAGGACGTCCTGAAGCAGGCCAAGAAGGTGTGTGGCCATTTGAGGCGTTTCTACATGGCCATGGCGCACTTTTCCGATATCCAGCGGTGAAACAACATGCCAGTGAGGCGCTTGATTTGCGACAGCCTGACACATTGGAATTCAACACTCCTAATGTTCGATCGCCTGCTCCAACAAGAAAAAGCCGTTAACGACTATTTGTATGACCGGGGTGCTAGGACAGCCTCTGCGGAGCTGGGAATTTTTTTGCCACGTTACTGGACGCTCATGCGCAATGCCTGTAGGCTCATGCGTCCTTTTGAGGAGGTGACAAACCTAGTCAGTCGCACCGAAGGCACCATCAGCGACATCATACCATTTGTTTTCTTCCTGGAGCGTGCCCTGCGAAGAGTGCTGGATCAGGCCGTAGATGAGCGTGAAGAGGAAGAGGAAGAGTTGTGGTCACCATCACCACCAGAAACAGCTTTATCAGCATCGCTTGCTGGACCAGCGGCAACGCTGGAAACGGATTGTGAGGAAGAGGAGTCAGAGGAAGAATGTGGCTTTGAGGAGGAGGAGGAAGACCAACCACAACAGGCATCCCAGGGTGCTCGTTGTCACCTATCTGGTACCCGTGGTGTTGTACGTGGCTGGGGGGAAGAAGATACCTTCAGTGAGATCACTGAGGATGAGGAACGGGACATGAGTAGCTCGGCATCCAACCTTGTGCAAATGGGGTCTTTCATGCTGTCGTGCCTGTTGAGGGACCCTCGTATAAAAAAGCTGAAGGAGAACGACCTGTACTGGGTGTCCACGCTACTAGACCCCCGGTATAAGCATAAAGTGCCTGAAATGTTACCGAATTACCGCAAGTCGGAAAGGATGCAGCAGTTCCAAAATAATTTAAAAGTATGCTTTACACAGCGTATAAGGGTGATGTCACAGCACAACGGGAATCTAACAGGGGAAGAGGTGAAAGTAATCCTCCTCCTCCCACAACCACACCGGTAAGGACAGGACGCTTTACAGACGTGTTGTTGATGGAGGACATGCAGAGCTTTTTAAGTCCTATGCATCGCCACAGCCCTTCGGGGTCCACCCTCAGAGAATGACTCGACCGACAGGTAACAGACTACCTCACCTTAACTGCAGATCTCGACACTCTGAGGAGCGATGAACCCCTTGACTACTGGGTGTGCAGGCTTGACCTGTGGCCTGAGCTATCCCAATTTGTGATAGAACTTCTGGCCTGCCCCGCTTCAAGTGTCCTGTCAGAAAGGACCTTCAGTGCAGCAGGAGGTATTGTCACTGAGAAGAGAATTTGCCTAGGTCAAAAAAGTCTTGATTACCTCACCTTTATTAAGATGAATGAGGGATGGATCCCAAAGGGACTGACATTGGGCGATACAGTCGAGTAAAAAAGGCCTGATGAGATGAGCTGCCTTGGGCTAAAAATGGTCCACACGCTGCTGTATTTTATCTTCGAATGCCGGATGACTTACGTGACTTATCCGCTACCAACTAGGGTTCGAGCCGCAATGTTTTAGGGCACTTTCTGCCTGGGAAACAAACATCAATTTTTCTGGCCACTGCCACAGCAGCAGCTTCAACAATACCTAATTTTTCAGGCATGTGTACATGCCAAATTTTTCTGGCCTCTGGTGCTGCACTGTGGCTTCAAAAACCAAACCAAAAAAAAAGGCACGTAACAGGGATTAAACTGATAAGAATAGTACTACTTAACACACCACTCATATCTGGTGGCACAGTAGATTGCACTCGCAGTGCCCCAAATTTGAAGTAGGAGGACCGACCAAGCATCTTTTTCCATCTCCCGGTTCCTAAAATCCATGCCATATACACGTCCCCTGGCGCCGCAACTGCCTCTGGGAACCTTACCATGGGTCCCAGACCGCACGTCTTGTAATTCTCTGTCTGGGAAATTATCTATCTATCAAATGTATCTATTTATCTATCAAATCTATCTAGCTATCGTATCGATCAAATGTATCTATTGCATCTATTGATCTATCTATCTAATCTATGTATCTATCTATCAAATCTATCTATCTCGTGGCCGGACTGTTATCTGACAGCCACTTGTGTTTCGGCCAAATGTCCGTTTGCCAAATGTCCGTCTGCCAAATGTCCGTCGGCTAAAAGTCCGGCCACGATTGCATGCGCAGTGCCACAAATTTGAAGTAGGAGGACCGACCAAGCATCTTTTTCCATCTCCCGGTTCCTAAAATCCATGCCATATACACGTCTTGTAATTCTCTGTCTGGGAAATTATCTATCTATCAAATCTATCTATTTATCTATCAAATCTCTCTATCTATTGTATCTATCAAATGTATCTATTGCATCTATTGATCTATCTATCTAATCTATGTATCTATCTATCTATCTATCTATCTATCAAATCTATCTATCTCATGGCCGGACTGTTATCTGACAGCCACTTGTGTTTCGGCCAAATGTCCATCAGCCAAATGTCTGTCTGCCAAATGTCCATCGGATAAAAGTCTGGCCACGATTGCATGCGCAGTGCCCCAAATTTGAAGTAGGAGGACCGACCAAGCATCTTTTTCCATCTCCTGGTTCCTAAAATCCATGCCATATACACGTCCCTTGATAGGGGACGGAACAGGGATTAAACTGATAGGAATAGTACTACTTAACACACCTTATAATAACGCAGAGAGAGGCAACGCAGAGAGAGGAGTCTGAAGAAGAGGAGTCAGAGGAGGAAGGTGGCTTTGAGGAGGTGGAAGACCAAACACAGCAGGCGTCCCAGGGGGCTTGTTGTCACCTTTCGGGGACCCTTGGTGTTGTACGTGGCTGGGTGGAGGAAGAGACCTTCAATGACATCAGTGAGGACAAGGAATGGGACATGGCTAGCTTGGTATCCAACCTTGTGCAAATGGGGAGTTTGCGGTTGTGCAAATGGACTGTTTGCGGTTGTTTGCGGTGCGTTAAACGGGGAGTTTGGTCTGTCACTGTGAAGCAGGCGTAACCCTTACATTACCTGATCGATACAACATCATACCTGATGTTTTAAAGCACGTTATTCCAAACAATTTAGGAATGTTTGGTGATTTATGCCCTTTATGGATTAAAACCAGACTCTGCCTCAACTATGTAATTTTACGTGGGAGTTTTGCCATGGATCCCCCTCCGGCATGCCACAGTCCAGGTGTTAGTACCCTTGAAACAACTTTTCCATCACTATTGTGGCCAGAAAGAGTCCCTGTGGGTTTTAAAATTCGCCTGCCTATTGAAGTCAATGGCGGTTCGCCCGGTTTGCCCGTTCGCGAACAGTTGCGGAAGTTCACGTTCGCCGTTCGCGAACGGAAAATTTTAAGTTTGCGACATCACTAACCCTCAAGGGTCTTTGGAGGTTCTATATGCCAACATAGAGCATATCCCCCCACACACATAAATGCAGTTTCCATTTTATAGACCCCACTTCCACCTTCGCTGCATAAACTCCATCTGTATCTACTCACTCATCAGAAACAGTTTTCCACTTTCCTCCCTCCCAATCTCCTACCAACGTTAATTGCTTTACTGTTATAGAATCACCTACAAAACTCTTCAACTATAACAGTAATTCTCAGCTTTCCACATCTTGGTTTCTAAGCTTATGTAAACTTACACAACTCCAAGTATGCTTTTTAACCCTGTTTTAAAGTAACATTTCAGCTAAAATTGGAATCCACAAGGATGCATTTTAGTTTTGATTAGCAGCATTTTGTAATATACATGTATTAGCAAAAATGCTCCTAATAAAAGCTCTAGCTTCAAAAACGTATTTAAGTATGCACCGTGCACCAGCATTTTAAACACATCACCTGCTCAGAGAACTCAAGGTGCTTGTAGTAGTAAAGAAAGCAAATTAAATAATAGAAGTATAATGGAAAGTTGTTCAAGATTGTGTGATCTATCTAAATCAGTGTTTCTCCACACAGTCTAGAGTTTCAGTATATCTTGACTAGAGCATAGGTGAAATAATCATCTGGGGCCCCATTACAAATGCGGCACGTATATTTCACCCGTCGCCCGCAATTTTTACTCCCATAGGATAACATGGGACCGCGTCAGTAATCGGTATTCATTATTCAGCGCAAGGACTTACGTGGCGAAAATGGAGAAATCTTACTTCATTTTTACCTCGCCATAAAAGGCAGCGTAGCAAGCCTTACGCTGAGTATGGGAGCACCGTAACTCCTGAAAATGCCTGAAAAAATAAACTAACACCTAACGCATGCGCAATGTCTATCTACCTGTCAACCGCAATCCCCCACTGCAATAACTAATAAAGTGTATTAACCCCTATATCCGCCATCAAAACACACACCGCAAGTAATAAATAAATTATTAACCCCTAAATCTGCCAACCCCAACATTGCAAACTACCTATTAAAACTATTAACCCCTAATCCACCATTAACCCGCAACGCAATAAACCTATTAAAACTATTAACCCCTAATCCGCCATTAATCCACAATGCAATAAACTTATTAAAACGATTAACCCCTAAACCGCCAAAGCCCACAACACAATAAAACTAACCCCTAACCTAACCACCCTAACCTAACACCCCCTAAATGAACCCAAATTACCTAATTTACAATATACTAAAGTTACTATTAAATTAAAAAAGCCTAACACTACTTTAAAAATACAAATAAACTAAGTATAAATTAAAGGGACAGTCTAATCAAAATTCTGGAGTAGACTGTCCCTTTAAAGTGAAAGTAAAGTTTGAGCCTCTAGAACACATTAATCTACTCTATATGTTAAATATACTGAGATTGACAACTTTTTTTTTTAGATTCATTTTATATTTTCAACTTTATACATCTATAAACTTTCCTACCATTGCCGCGCTAACTCCGCCCATCATCTACTTCCTCTATTTCTTTGTGCTGATGTATAGAGCGTCAGCACAAAATCAAATCCGCGTTCACATTGAACAGGTCTACAACGCGCATGCGTGAATTGCGCTAGCAACATAGTATTGAATCAATATCAATAATGTATTCATTCAGTACTACGTTATATTCCAAACAGAGTGGCTATGAATATTTCCATACGTGACCCTATTTCCTAGACCGCAACTATCACAACGTTAAGTCTTCATTGCCTGGGGGGCAGAATGCGCATGTGCGAAACGGGAGCGTGCAACAAAACCAAGTCTGCCTAAAGTAAATTGGAGCATGCGCAGATTAAACAATAGGCGGATGACGTAGCGTGACGGCCTCCTAACAGCCAGAATTTCAATTGGCTATTGGGAAAACGTGACCATAAAATATATATATATACAGCATATTGCGGGTTGAATTACGATAGTATGAAAAAACAAATAATTGCGGTCATAACTTTGTTGGACAGATAACTGCTGCAAAATTGATGAATGAAACTCATATTATTTGGGCATAAAAAATGTTAATGAAGAACGTAAACAAGGTAAGTTTACCTTCACTTTAAGCTACAATTACAGAAAATAAAAAAATCTAAGATTACATAAAATGAAAATAAAATTACCAAATTTTAAAAAATTATACCTGATCCCTATGAAAATAAAAAGCCCCCCAAAATAAAAAAATACCCTACTCTAATAAACTACCAGTAGCCCTTAAAAGGGCTTTTTGCAGGGCATTGCCCAAAGATAATCAGCTCTTTTACAACAAAATACACAAAGCCCCCCTAACAGTAAAACCCCCCACCCACCAAACCCCCCCAAATAAAATAACCTAGCACTAAAAGCCCTAAACTACCCATTGCACTTAAAAGGGCATTTGTTGGGCATTGCCCTTAAAAGAGCATTTAGCTCTTTTACTGCCCACCCTATCTAAATAAAATAAAAACCCTAAGTCTAAGCCCCAGGTTGCTACTCACAGTTCCTGAAGTCCGGCGGAGAAGGTCCTGTTCCAGGCGGTGAAGTCTTCCAAGCGGCGACCTCTTCTTTCTTCCTCCTGGAACATCCTTTGCGGAGCGGAGCTGAAGACTAAAGACCGCGGAGCTGTAGACTGAAAACCGCGGAGCTTAAGACCGGTGACCCTGGAACTAAAGACCGGCGACCGCGGAGCCATGGAGCGTGGAGGATCCTCTTCGTAAGATCTTCGTCGCACACTGGATAGAGAATTCAAGGGACACGATTAAAAATGGTGTCCCTTAAATTCCTATTGGCTGATTTGATTCTTCAAATTCAAATCAGCCAATAGGATGAAAGCTACTCAAATTCCATTGGCTGTTCAAATCAGCCAATAGGATGAGAGCTACTGATATTCTATTGGCTTTTCAAATCAGCCAATAGAATTTCAGTAGCTCTCATCCTGCTATATTTCATGCCACCATTTCACCGCCAAATGTGATCAAGCTTTTTCAAAAAACTTTTGGTTTCTCACTGAAATTATTTACAAACAGCTTGTGCTATTATGGCACAAATGGTTGTAAATGCTTCTCTGGGATCCCCTTTGCTTAGAAATAGCAGACTCATATGGCTTTAGCGTTGCTTTTTGGTAATTAGAAGGCTGCTAAATGCCGCTGCGCACTACAAATGTATTATGCCCAGCAGTGAAGGGGTTAATTAGGGAACTTGAAGGAAGCTTGTAGGGTTAATTTTAGCTTGAGTGTAGTGTAGTAGACAACCCAAAGTATTGATCTAGGCCCATTTTGGTATATTTCATGCCACCATTTAACCGCCAAATGTGATCAAATAAAAAAAAAATCAATACATTTTTCACATGTTGTTATTTACAAACAGCTTGTGCAATTATGGCACAAATGGTTGTAAATGCTTCTTTGGGATCTCCTTTGTTCAGAAATAGCAGACATATATGGCTTTGGCGTTGCTTTGGTAATTAGAAGGTCACTAATTGCCACTGCGCACCACACTTTTATTATGCCCAACAGTGAAGGGGTTAATTAGGTAGCTTGTAGGGAGCTTGCAGGGTTAATTTTAGCTTTAGTGTAGAGATCAGCCTCCCACCTGACACATCCCACCCCCTGATCCCTCCCAAACAGCTCTCTTCCCTCTCCCACCCCACTATTGTCCCCGCCATCTTAAGAACTGGCAGAAAGACTGCCAGTACTAAAATAAAAGGGTTTTTTTTAAATTAAAAAAAAACCATATTAAGCTGTGTAGGGTCCTCCCTTAGCCCCAACCTCTTTGATCCCCCCAAACAGCTCTCTAACCCTCCATCTCTACTTTATTGTGGGCCATCTTGGGTACTGGCAGCTGTCTGTCAGTACCCTGTTTGCCATAAAATATGGTATTTTAAATGTATTTTTTTATTTTTTATTTTATTATTAAATATTTTCTGTAGTGTAGCTGCCCCCCCTCAATATCCAACCCCCCACCCCCTCCCAGATCCCTTAGCTAAAAATTCCCCCTCCTCTCTTCCACCTTATCTAATAAAGTCTCTCTGCATCAGATGGCTAACAAATGTTACTGCAGGATGCCTCAATATCGAGGCATCACTGCAATAACATGAAAGCGGCTGGAAGCGATCAGGATCGCTTCCACCGTTTGGAAACACCAACAACGTACAGGGTACGTCCTTGGTTGGTAAGGACCTTTTTTTGGTAGGATGTACCCTGTACGTCGTTAGTCGTTGAGGGATAAAACACTAAAGGCTAGATTACAAGTGGTGCACTAACTTTGCACTAAACAAAAAATAAAGTCATTCAAAAGTACATTTAAAATTACAGTTTCAATCATATAAACACGATCTGATAAAAATGAGTCAAATAACTATAAAAAAACAGTTATAAGGGTTCAAAGGTATTTGGTATATGACAAGGTGTTTGACTGCAAAGGGCTATAATGTATGTATGTATATGTATGTATATGTATGTGTGTATATGTAATGTATGCAGATATATATTTATGTGTTTTATCATATTATATATATATATATATATATATATATATATATATATATATATATATATATATATATATATATATATACACACAGCCTTATGTTCTTCACTTACAGGAATATGTTATTTTTATAGTAAATTTCTATTTATCTATATATATATATATATACAGCATATTGCGGGTTGAATTACGATAGTATGAAAAAACAAATAATTGCGGTCATAACTTTGTTGGACAGATAACTGCTGCAAAATTGATGAATGAAACTCATATTATTTGGGCATAAAAAATGTTAATGAAGAACGTAAACAAGGTAAGTTTACCTTCACTTTAAGCTACAATTACAGAAAATAAAAAAATCTAAGATTACATAAAATGAAAATAAAATTACCAAATTTTAAAAAATTATACCTGATCCCTATGAAAATAAAAAGCCCCCCAAAATAAAAAAATACCCTACTCTAATAAACTACCAGTAGCCCTTAAAAGGGCTTTTTGCAGGGCATTGCCCAAAGATAATCAGCTCTTTTACAACAAAATACACAAAGCCCCCCTAACAGTAAAACCCCCCACCCACCAAACCCCCCCAAATAAAATAACCTAGCACTAAAAGCCCTAAACTACCCATTGCACTTAAAAGGGCATTTGTTGGGCATTGCCCTTAAAAGAGCATTTAGCTCTTTTACTGCCCACCCTATCTAAATAAAATAAAAACCCTAAGTCTAAGCCCCAGGTTGCTACTCACAGTTCCTGAAGTCCGGCGGAGAAGGTCCTGTTCCAGGCGGTGAAGTCTTCCAAGCGGCGACCTCTTCTTTCTTCCTCCTGGAACATCCTTTGCGGAGCGGAGCTGAAGACTAAAGACCGCGGAGCTGTAGACTGAAAACCGCGGAGCTTAAGACCGGTGACCCTGGAACTAAAGACCGGCGACCGCGGAGCCATGGAGCGTGGAGGATCCTCTTCGTAAGATCTTCGTCGCACACTGGATAGAGAATTCAAGGGACACGATTAAAAATGGTGTCCCTTAAATTCCTATTGGCTGATTTGATTCTTCAAATTCAAATCAGCCAATAGGATGAAAGCTACTCAAATTCCATTGGCTGTTCAAATCAGCCAATAGGATGAGAGCTACTGATATTCTATTGGCTTTTCAAATCAGCCAATAGAATTTCAGTAGCTCTCATCCTGCTATATTTCATGCCACCATTTCACCGCCAAATGTGATCAAGCTTTTTCAAAAAACTTTTGGTTTCTCACTGAAATTATTTACAAACAGCTTGTGCTATTATGGCACAAATGGTTGTAAATGCTTCTCTGGGATCCCCTTTGCTTAGAAATAGCAGACTCATATGGCTTTAGCGTTGCTTTTTGGTAATTAGAAGGCTGCTAAATGCCGCTGCGCACTACAAATGTATTATGCCCAGCAGTGAAGGGGTTAATTAGGGAACTTGAAGGAAGCTTGTAGGGTTAATTTTAGCTTGAGTGTAGTGTAGTAGACAACCCAAAGTATTGATCTAGGCCCATTTTGGTATATTTCATGCCACCATTTAACCGCCAAATGTGATCAAATAAAAAAAAAATCAATACATTTTTCACATGTTGTTATTTACAAACAGCTTGTGCAATTATGGCACAAATGGTTGTAAATGCTTCTTTGGGATCTCCTTTGTTCAGAAATAGCAGACATATATGGCTTTGGCGTTGCTTTGGTAATTAGAAGGTCACTAATTGCCACTGCGCACCACACTTTTATTATGCCCAACAGTGAAGGGGTTAATTAGGTAGCTTGTAGGGAGCTTGCAGGGTTAATTTTAGCTTTAGTGTAGAGATCAGCCTCCCACCTGACACATCCCACCCCCTGATCCCTCCCAAACAGCTCTCTTCCCTCTCCCACCCCACTATTGTCCCCGCCATCTTAAGAACTGGCAGAAAGACTGCCAGTACTAAAATAAAAGGTTTTTTTTTAAATTAAAAAAAAACCATATTAAGCTGTGTAGGGTCCTCCCTTAGCCCCAACCTCTTTGATCCCCCCAAACAGCTCTCTAACCCTCCATCTCTACTTTATTGTGGGCCATCTTGGGTACTGGCAGCTGTCTGTCAGTACCCTGTTTGCCATAAAATATGGTATTTTAAATGTATTTTTTTATTTTTTATTTTATTATTAAATATTTTCTGTAGTGTAGCTGCCCCCCCTCAATATCCAACCCCCCACCCCCTCCCCGATCCCTTAGCTAAAAATTCCCCCTCCTCTCTTCCACCTTATCTAATAAAGTCTCTCTGCATCAGATGGCTAACAAATGTTACTGCAGGATGCCTCAATATCGAGGCATCACTGCAATAACATGAAAGCGGCTGGAAGCGATCAGGATCGCTTCCACCGTTTGGAAACACCAACAACGTACAGGGTACGTCCTTGGTTGGTAAGGACCTTTTTTTGGTAGGATGTACCCTGTACGTCGTTAGTCGTTGAGGGATAAAACACTAAAGGCTAGATTACAAGTGGTGCACTAACTTTGCACTAAACAAAAAATAAAGTCATTCAAAAGTACATTTAAAATTACAGTTTCAATCATATAAACACGATCTGATAAAAATGAGTCAAATAACTATAAAAAAACAGTTATAAGGGTTCAAAGGTATTTGGTATATGACAAGGTGTTTGACTGCAAAGGGCTATAATGTATGTATGTATATGTATGTATATGTATGTGTGTATATGTAATGTATTCAGATATATATTTATGTGTTTTATCATATTATATATATATATATATATATATATATATATATATATATATATATATATACACACAGCCTTATGTTCTTCACTTACAGGAATATGTTATTTTTATAGTAAATTTCTATTTATCTATATATATATATATATATATATATATATATATATATATATATATATATATATATATATATATATATGTATATACCTCTGTATCTATTCCTATAGATGTATAGATATAGTTATCTATTTTACATTACCCAAGAATTTGATGGTGACTCTGGTTGAGTTTCAGAGATCATGTGTGAAGGTGGGAGAAACTCACAGAAGGACAACCATCACTGCAACACTCCACTGATCTGAGCTTTGTGGCAGAATGGACAGACGGAAGTCTCTCCTCAGTGCAAGACAAATGAAAGCCTGCTTGGAATTTTCAAAAAAGCACCTAAAGGACTCTGAGACTGTAAAAAACAAGATTTTCTAGACTGGTAAAACAAAGATTTAACTGTTTGACATTAATTCCAAGAGGCAATGTCTGGAGGAAACTAGGCATCACCTGCGAAATACGATTACAACAGTGAAGCATGGTGGTCGTAGCATCATGCTGTGGGGTTGTTTTTCAGGGTTGAGGGAAGGCTGAATGCAGCAAAATATAGGGATATTCTTGTATGTATGTATGTATTGGGTACTTGTAAAGTGTGGCTAATCACCCGTAAGGGTCTCAAGGCGCTGCTCATTTTATCAACCTCGGAAGGATGAAAGGCTGAGTGGACCTCACCAGGGATCGAACCTGCAACCCATGGGTTGCTATAGAGCTCAGCCACAGTGCTTTAGCATGCTGAGCTATCTGTCAGGCTTAATGAAAACTGCTTCCAGAGCACTCCGGACCTCAGACTGGGCTAAATGTTCAGCTTCCAACAGGACTATGATCCACACAGCCAAGACAACGCAAGAGTGGCTTAGGGACAACTCTGTGAATGTACTTGAGAGGCCGAGCCAGAACAGGGACTTTGACCCAATCGAACATCTATGGAGATACCTGAAAATGACTGTCCACTGATGGTCCTTATCCAACCTGACAGAATTTGAGATGATCTGCAGAGAAGAGTGGCAGAAAGTCCTAAAATCCCAGTGTGCAAAGTTTGTTGCATTATACCCAAAAAGACTTGAGTCTGTATTTGTTGCCAAAGGTGCTTCCATTAAAGGGTCACTGTAAGTAAATATTTTCTATGCCTGTTACTAACTAACTACCCCAAATACGCTTTTTATCAATAGCATTTCATTAACATATCTCTACCGTATATCAGAAATCTTGTCTGCAAATTTAATTGTTTTCCAAACCCACTCCGTGGGTATCCTTTGCTCTGTACCAATCCGTTTACAATACCTAGGTTTCAAAATAGCGCTTTAAACACAATTTCATTGGTTTAAGTATTTTGAGCACACAGTGCTGAAAATAGTGGGCAGGATAACGTGACATCATCGGGGAATAAAAGATATAACTTTTATAACGTTATGAAACTTCATTTTGGAGAAAATATAGGTCAGTAGGTTTTAATTAATGTTTATTAACTGTAATATATTAGTTGTTTAGCTTAAAAATTATAACAGAAAGTAATCCTTTAAGTACTAAATGCCAGATTACAAGTGGTGCACTATTTAACGCTTTCGCTCGCGTGCAAACCGCACCAGAAGTAAACTTTGAATCCCCCCGGATTTTATAAATGTTACAAGTTGAAAGTTGCTTGAGAGCGAAAGCCGACACGTGCTAACTTCAGGACTTTGGATATTGTTACACCGCTAGCTTTTTCTCCCCATAAACTTCAATGGAGAGTGCAAGCTAGAAAAAACACTCATTGCTCGTGTGCTAACCCAATCGCAGTTAAACCTACAACCCTAGCCCAAAGGTAGTTATGAATATACATTCCATTGTTCTTCTCATAGAAGAAAATGTTCTATTTTATTTTTAATAGATATTTCTATATAAAATATAAAATATTATATATATATATAAATATTATATTTCTATATAAAATATATTTTTTGTAAAATATCTATCTATCTATCTATCTATATATACACAGTACTATAAATAATGAAAATCGTATATTAGTGTTTTGGACTAAAAATTGTGATTAAAACACTAGGGAGGTGGGTTTAGATAAGGCTGATGAGAGTGTAGATCTGTCTATCTAGCTTAGACAGTTCAGAGGAAATTCAAGTTCAGCTTCATGTCCTCTCATTTGAGTTTTCCTCTTGTGATTGCCTTAATTAAGGCTGTGGAGGGGGAGATTATGAAGATGTATTATACAGGTATTGTTAATGATAATCTTACAAAGTCTCAAAAAAAGGCCCTGTAAGAGTTGATAGAAGCTCCATATTTGGTCATTAAACCAGCTGATAAGCATGATACCCTGGATTTTCTCTATAAATTGGATAGTGCTACTGTTTTTAGCAATACCATAGTAGCATCACTTGATGTGGAGAGCTTGTACTCTTCAGCATGTAGTAATTTTTTGCAGAGCCGAGGTCCCTCATATTGCAGCCACACAGAATTTGTTTTACAATTGTTATGGTTTGTCTTGGAAAATAACATATTTACATTTGATAAGAGTATATATAGGTTAATACGAGGTACTGCAATGGGGGAAACTTGTACCCCCACATATGCGTGTCTCCATCTTGGAGAATGGGAAATGAAAGAGCTATATCAAAAGGATTGCTTTGAGAAATTTGTTAACGTGTGGTTGTGATATGTAGATCATTTCTTAGTTCTCTGGGAAGGTCCTCTAGAATCTTTAGTTGATTTTATTGCAGAACTTAACAAAAACATGTATAATATCTTGCCCACTCCTAAGACTAGCACTAAAAATGATCATAATAACGCTGCTACTAACAGTTTACTTATGGCTTCTAGCCATCACCCTCAGCACCTTATAAAAGGTATTCCAAAAGAGCATTTTCTAAGATAACGTAGAAACTGTTCCTCTAAGACTAAATTTGAAAGACATGCTACAGAAATGGAACAACATTTCATAGAAAGAAGTTATTCTAAAAGTGTTGCAAAAGCAAATTGGATGCTAGAGAATTAATTATGGATAATCTCCTTTACTTATAAAGTGAAGTCTCTCCATCTCAGATCAGGTTAGTGACTAAGTGCCACTGGAATACTGTTAAAAGTTTGATGACTAAACACTGGCACTAACTGACCAGAGATGAAGACATTGAAATAGTAGTCAAAAGAAACCTTCATTAGTGTCTTGATGTCCTCCAAATTTGTGTGACAAACTGGGACATAGAAACTATGTGTTTAAACCACCCACCACTAATTGGTTGAGCAATCATAAGATTGTGGGGAGTTTTCCATGTGGCAGATGCGTGACGTGTGAATACATGGTTAAAACTAAACGTTTCTCAATAAAAGCTGGAGAGGTTTTTAAAAGCTATCACTATTAATTGCTTAACTGAAGGAGTTGTATACTTATTTTACTGTTCTTGCCCCAGATTTTATGTAGGTAAAACTAAACGTTTGTTCAAAGAGAGAGTACGTTAACATCATGATGATATTAAAGTATAAGAAACATCCAGTTATGTATAGCAAGACATTTTGCAGAGTACCACGAGGCGAGACCTGACACGTTAAGATTTATTGGCATTGACAAAGGCCTGACATATGGCCATGGTGGGAACCAAGATAAATGTTTATTACAGAAAGAAAGTAAATGGATCTTTAAGTTATCCTCATGACAACTCATGGGGTTAAATGAAAAATTAGATTATGCCTGTTTTTTTCTCTAAATCTTGATATAATTTAGCTCTTTTTGAATTTTAACTACGTTATTTTAATTCTCTGGGGAAAAAAAACACAAAAAAGAAGGAACTTGAAATCTAGTAACTGAATGACTTCTTGAGAGCTTCGTTTGTGTTATGCCATCCATATGATCTATATGTGCTGACTTTTTACTTGGATATTTTGATTACAGTGTCTGTGAAGATATCAGCAAGGTCCCCAAGGAAATACTGCATTGTTAGTTCCCTCATTAGTTTGGTTAGCAGCTAGGGTGATGCTGATATATAATTTCCATTATATATATAGTGTTTTCCAGCACTTTATCCCCAGTATTAACAGAGGGGAGTTTGGCGGAATTTACTTTTCAAAAGCTCCTAAACGTTTTATTTACATTATCCGTGCTACAAGTTATAAGTAGTATTGTATATATAAAACCTCCAGTATTCACAGAGAGGTATTGGATACGACTTGTCTTTTTAGTCTCCTTATTGATAGTGTCTCCTTTAATATGTGTTGTTTTTGTAAAATTACCTTTGCACTGAGTTTTGTATAATTGCTAAGCTTGGTTTTGATGCCAGGCTGCTGCACTCATTTTTGCCAATTTGATGATTTTTGTATTAATACAATTTGGATCATTTTTTGAAGAGTGCTGAATCCCCTTCCTTTTCGGGCACTTGTATTTTCAGGCGTCTACTTCTTTTGTTTTTCTTTCTTTTGTGTTATAAATTAATACAAGGGTCTGCACCATAGCTATTTGTAGTTTTTTTTTACATTTTTTTGTTATATTTCACACATTTTCTCAAGTATTATACACAGTAAAGTACATTATTAAATATTAAAATTGAATAAAAATTATTTTTCTTGTTTTCAGGTATTTGAGTGGAAAGGGCTCCAAAATATGTAAACACACATGTATACACATATATACATGTTTATATACATACATATATACATACACATATATATGTATGTATACTGTATATACATTTTAGCCCTTACCATTCATATAGCTTGTCGTATACCATAAGCCATATACCTTAACTTTAAAAAAAAAAATATTATTATGATTAATTAGATAGTTTAAACAGTATATGAGTGTAACACTTTATTGTGATGTATATATGTTGTGTTTTGTGCAATTATTTTTTAGCCCTAACTTTTTATGCAAGGTCTTCAATCGTGCTAACCCCTCGAGCACAAATGAAGTTTGCTCTTGTGCGGTCACGTTTACTTTTAACTTGTAATACTCGCAAGTTAACGTGGGTGCGATATTTTAATATCACAAGTGTCAACATTAGCACACTACTTTTAATCTAGCCCTAAGTAAGTTAAGGGTTTGAATACTTATGCTCTAAGTAAGTTAAGGGTCTGAATACTTATGTCAATGTAATATTTCAGTCTTTTTCTTTTTAATATATATGCAAAGTTCGGGAGGGGGGGAATGGTTTTTATTTTGTCATTATGGGGTATGGAGTGTAGATCGATGTGAAAAAGAAATGATTTAAACAATTTTCACATAAGGCTGCAACATAACAATAATGTGAAAAAATGAAGATGTCTGAATACACTGTATATTTATATGAGATTAAAAATAAAAGGTTTCTGGATCTTTTTAGTGGTTGTTAAATGTTCTTTTGTGGATCTCTTTGATGGAGGTCATCAATATCGTTAAATAATATGAATAAATACATGTGTATATTTTTATGTGACTACTTATTAACAATTGTTGCACTTAGGTGTTTTTGTATCTCTAGGTACCATTTTTGTAATGAGGTTCTATGCTTATAGTGAAAGTGAGCCTCTGTTTAACTTTTTTTTTTTTAAAGGGATAGTAAACACCAAAAATGTTATTGTTTAAAAAGATAGATAATCCCTTTATTTACCATTCCTCAGTTTTGCATAACCAACACTGTTACAGAAATATACTTTTTACCTCTGTAATTACCTTGTATCTAAGCTTCTGCTGACTGCCTCCTTATCTAAGATCTTTTGACAGACTTGCATTTCAGGCAATTAATGATGGCTCTTAAATGATTTCACATGCATGAGCACAATGTTATCTATATGAAACACATGAACTAACTCCCTCTAGCTGTGAAAAATTGTCAAATGCTTTCAAATAAGAGATGACCTTCAAGGGCTTAGAAATTAGCATATAAGCCTACCTAGTATTAGCCTTCAACTAATAATAACAAGAGAACAAAACAAATTTGATGATAAAAGTAAATTAGAAAGTTGTTTAAAATTATATGCCCTATCTGAATCATGAAAGATTAATTTGGACTTTACTATCCCTTTAAAGCACCTTCACATTCAGATTAGAGAGAGGTTCTCATCTACAGGCATTAGTGTATATAAAGGTATATACTGTATAGGTAAGCATTGTTTAACACAGTTCACACACTAGATGGCAGTAGAGTTGTAATAAATGGTGTCTGATCAGAATGCTTTTTTGCACTTTTTAAAAAGCATAGTCATATACATATATCATTTTTTTTACACTTGTACATTCTACATTATAAGAAGCCCAGAGGGTAAATAATGTAAATGAGTCTTTTTGTATAAGACAAGGCATCCAGTGATTCCTGGCAGGCTTATGATATATTTTCACAAGATGCTTGTATTTAAGCAATACTACATGTGACAGGGACTTCTTGTTCTTAGCACAAGGTAAAAAAAAACTTGATCTTCCTGTTTTGTAATGTTTTTATTAGGTAAGATGTCTTTCTACTAATATAATGTACCTACTGTATGTATGTTTATTTTCCTGGAAGTTATTGTACATTAGTCCTGTTTAATAGCTTTTATTGCATCAGTTTAATTAAAATGTCTACAATGTTTCTTTACTATAAATTCGTTATTCATATCTCATCAGTAAAATAATTATGGTTTTCAAAATGAAAGAAAATGCTTCAAGCAATTTTAATAACAAAAAGAATATATAGAATGTATGGTAATTTTTTTGTTGACTAAAGGGTTAAAAAATAGGTGATCTTTATACAGAAGTAATCCTCAATAAGCTAATTGCAAAGCAGCACATCGTTAGGAATTGTGCTTTTGTGGGCCTCTGCCTAGCTTGCTTGTACTAGTTAAAGGCCTGTTTGTAAACCAAACTTATCTGTCTGCCTGTCTTGCATTGTGCAGGTCACTAGTGATTCTCCCTAACCTGTTTCCTGTTGCCGAGGAGACCAGATATTGGCCAGCCAATCAGGGTAACACTCTGAAGACTCCATGCAGACTAATTATTTTTCTTATTTCTATTCTGGGAAATTTGGGAATATCAATATAATTATTTATTGTCCCATAGACGGTGGGTCCTACAGTAGGGGGTTAACTAGTGAATCACATTTCTAAGTGCCTTTGTCTCCTACCATAGCGCTTTATTTAAGACTTCATAATTTTATTAAATATTTTAAAGCGCCTTTGGAAATACAGGGAGTGCAGAATTATTAGGCAAATGAGTATTTTGACCACATCATCCTCTTTATGCATGTTGTCTTACTCCAAGCTGTATAGGCTCGAAAGCCTACTACCAATTAAGCATATTAGGTGATGTGCATCTCTGTAATGAGAAGGGGTGTGGTCTAATGACATCAACACCCTATATCAGGTGTGCATAATTATTAGGCAACTTCTTTTCCTTTGGCAAAATGGGTCAAAAGAAGGACTTGACAGGCTCAGAAAAGTCAAAAATAGTGAGATATCTTGCAGAGGGATGCAGCACTCTTAAAATTGCAAAGCTTCTGAAGCGTGATCATCGAACAATCAAGCGTTTCATTCAAAATAGTCAACAGGGTCGCAAGAAGCGTGTGGAAAAACCAAGGCGCAAAATAACTGCCCATGAACTGAGAAAAGTCAAGCGTGCAGCTGCCAAGATGCCACTTGCCACCAGTTTGGCCATATTTCAGAGCTGCAACATCACTGGAGTGCCCAAAAGCACAAGGTGTGCAATACTCAGAGACATGGCCACGGTAAGAAAGGCTGAAAGACGACCACCACTGAACAAGACACACAAGCTGAAACGTCAAGACTGGGCCAAGAAATATCTCAAGACTGATTTTTCTAAGGTTTTATGGACTGATGAAATGAGAGTGAGTCTTGATGGGTTAGATGGATGGGCCCGTGGCTGGATTGGTAAAGGGCAGAGAGCTCCAGTCCGACTCAGACGCCAGCAAGGTGGAGGTGGAGTACTGGTTTGGGCTGGTATCATCAAAGATGAGCTTGTGGGGCCTTTTCGGGTTGAGGATGGAGTCAAGCTCAACTCCCAGTCCTACTGCCAGTTTCTGGAAGACACCTTCTTCAAGCAGTGGTACAGGAAGAAGTCTGCATCCTTCAAGAAAAACATGATTTTCATGCAGGACAATGCTCCATCACACGTGTCCAAGTACTCCACAGCGTGGCTGGCAAGAAAGGGTATAAAAGAAGAAAATCTAATGACATGGCCTCCTTGTTCACCTGATCTGAACCCCATTGAGAACCTGTGGTCCATCATCAAATGTGAGATTTACAAGGAGGGAAAACAGTACACCTCTCTGAACAGTGTCTGGGAGGCTGTGGTTGCTGCTGCACGCAATGTTGATGGTGAACAGATCAAAACACTGACAGAATCCATGGATGGCAGGCTTTTGAGTGTCCTTGCAAAGAAAGGTGGCTATATTGGTCACTGATTTGTTTTTGTTTTGTTTTTGAATGTCAGAAATGTATATTTGTGAATGTTGAGATGTTATATTGGTTTCACTGGTAAAAATAAATAATTGAAATGGGTATATATTTGTTTTTTGTTAAGTTGCCTAATAATTATGCACAGTAATAGTCACCTGCACACACAGATATCCCGCTAAAATAGCTATAACTAAAAACAAACTAAAAACTACTTCCAAAACTATTCAGCTTTGATATTAATGAGTTTTTTTGGGTTCATTGAGAACATGGTTGTTGTTCAATAATAAAATTAATCCTCAAAAATACAACTTGCCTAATAATTCTGCACTCCCTGTATACTGTATTTCTGGCCCCTGCCATAGGGTTTAACTTAAGACTTTATACTTTTTGTAAACGTTTTCTAAGTGCCTTTGGGAATATATTTCTGTCTCCTACCATAGAAGTTAATTTAAGACTCCTTTTTTAAAAAAAAAATATTTTAAGCAACTTTAGGACATTCTATGCAGAAATGATCTAGAACAAAGATAAAAAGGGTGCCTTCTAGTGCAATAATCCAAGGTAATAAGACCCCTAAACAATATGGAACCCACCGATGTCCAGGATACTCACGTGTGGGAAAGCACTTGACAAGTGCCAAACGCACAGACTGGACTGTTAGTAGTTGCCCAGCTCACTATATGATACAGTAGAGTTTGTGTATATTAGCATTAGGCTGACATAAGCTCCAAATAAGACTCCAAAAAGGCTTCTTGATATATTTAAAATATTTATATTAAAAACAAAATTAGCAATACAAAATGCTGAAAGGTATGAAAGCATCAAAACTGCTACGCGTTTCTCAGCGACCTCTGCGCCGTTTCTTCAGGAATATGATGCTCAAACAGGCTACGGAGTCTAATTTAAATAAATATACAACTACCAATCAGATACAAGTGTATCCAGCTAACACAGGTGTATAATTAAGACCTCAATCAGTTTAACACATACTAACGTCACAGGAGATGAAAAAAATGGCAAACATATTGATACATACATATAAATTAACAATACAACAGTAAATGATTACATTTAAAATCTACCTCAAAATCATAGTCTGTGCAGTTCCCCAATAGATTTGCAATAATAGCGAACTCATATGTGCATATAAGTCATTGATACATATTCAACATTATTATATACAATGCACTAAGATATCATACATATGGATCATTGAACTACCAATCCCTAACAGTATATGATGAAATATTGTAGTGTTACTTAACAACTATCTATACGATCAATATATACAGGGCCGGCCCTAGTCATTGCGGGGCCCAAGGCAGGATGACAAAATGGGGCCCCCTTTCTCCCCGCCTCCAACCCTGCCCCCAACCCCGCCCAATCTCCGCCCCCCAGCTTTTAAAATGAAAAAAAAAAATAGAAGAAAAATCATTTAAGGTAATGCACAACATTTTATATATATATAAAAACATAAATCCACTAATGTGGAACACTATAACATTGTATATATTGCAATATACCATTTGTACTATTGGAACAACTGTTAATGTATATAATGAAGAATTATGCTGACAATTAGGAACAGTTGAGTTGAACTGGGCCTTATTTTTATGTGTTTTCTTATGATAACAGGAACATTACAGAGACGCAAGTGCAGGTCCCTAGGCAGATTGACAGCGCGGGGCCTCTACAAAGAACAAAATATACTTAAAAGAAATGGGGCAATGCACTGTACCACACAAACACACAAATATAATACACACAGAGATACTTATATACACAAACATCCACACACTCAGACACATACAGGTCTCTGTAAGGAGTATGTGTCCTTTCACGCCTTGTAAACTGTCTTCCTGCCCGACAGCTAGATTTGCAGTTAAGTGCTTTTGTCTTCTAGGTACTGGAGACTTGCACTATCTAATTTAATTATGCATTAATTGTTATGGGACATTATAATCCTTTTGGGAGGATTCATTTGGTGCAGTATGCATGCACTATTTTTATGTGAGGAGACTAGGGGTTAACGGCTTCCATTAGTTATGGGATGGCTAATGACCCTATTGCTATGTGTATTTAGGGCAAAGGTCTTTTTTTGAATGAATGTTTCAACAGCTACTTTTTTTTTTCTTCAAATTAGAATCACACGCTTTTTCTTTAATGCGCAGTTTCTTTTGATGCCGCTCACGTGACCTCCTGCTCTTCCGATTGTAGCTTTTAGCGGAGCGGCGTCATTCCTGTGAGTTTCTCTTCAGTTACAGCTGTGGGGTTACCGACTGGCCGATTGGAGAGTCCTAAATTTGTGCCACTTCTGCAAAGTTACAGTAGGGCACCTCAGCTTCTGAGATGTAGAGGTGTATTTCATTTTCAATTTGTTTAACTCTTTGAAGGACTATCCTTCTTAAAGGGAATTGCCACACACATTTTTTCTTTTATGATTTAGAAAGAGAATGCAATTTTAAACATCTTTCTAATTTACTTATGTTATCTAATTTGTTTTATTCTCTTGATATTCTTTGATTAAAAGCATATCTAGATATGCTCACTATCTGCTGATTGGTTGCTGCACATAGAAGCATCGTGTGATTGGCTCACCATGTGCATTGCTTTTTCTTCAACTAAGGATATTTAAAAAATGAAGCAAAATAAATAATGGAAGTAAATTGTAATGTTGTTTAAATTTCTATTCTCTATCTGAATCATGAAAGAAAGATTTTGGGTTTAGTGGCCCTTTAAAGTGTCATTCCTTACTTTTTGGGTACTTTATCAGCTATGGATAATGAACAGGTGTCTGTTCTTTTTGATAAATGCTTATTATGTTTGAAGGCTCAAATTGTCTTGCCTATGCAATTTTGTTCCTCATGTTTAGAAAAGACCTTAAAGTGTAAAGATAAATTACTTGTTTGATGATGCTATTCAGGCAATGAGGGATATTTATCAAGCCATCAACTGTGCTGCATTCGCCGGCACCAATATGCTCACCAAACATCAACTCACATCGCGGCCGCAGACCTGAATACGCTCTCCTTATTTATAAAAAAAGGTGTCAAAAAGCTGCGGACCAAGTACGGGGCGATGAGCATCGGACTGTTGTTAACTAACAGTCATCGATCTCGCTGCTATTCGGCTTTTTCCAAACTTTATTTATACCCTGTCACTAAACACCGCGACTATACTAAAATGTTAATCCCTATCCCGCCTCTCCCGGACCCTGCCGCAACTAAATAAAGTTATTAACCCCTATTCCGCCACTCCCGGACCCCGCCGCAACTAAATAAAGTTATTAACCCCTATTCTGCCGCTCCCGGACCCCGCCGCAACTAAATAAAGTTAACCCCTATCCCGCCTCTCCCGGACCCTGCCGCAACTAAATAAAGTTATTAACCCCTATTCCGCCACTCCCGGACCCCGCCGCAACTAAAGTTATTAACCCCTATTCTGCCGCTCCCGGACCCCGCCGCAACTAAATAAAGTTATTAACCCCTATTCCGCCACTCCCGGACCTCGCAACAACTAAATAAAGTTATTAACCCCTATTCTGCCGCTCCCGGACCCCGCCGCAACTAAATAAAGTTATTAACCCCTTTTCTGCCACTCCCGGACCCCGCCGCAACTAAATAAAAGTATTAACCCCTATCCCGCCGCTCCCGGAACCCACTGCAACTAAATAAATGTATTAACCCCTAAGTCCCTGGCCTCCCACATCACTACCACTTACTAAACCTATTAACCCCTAAACCGCCAGCCCCCCACATTGCCATAAACTAAATTAAGCTATTAACCCCTTAACCTAACAACCCGCTAACTTTACATTAAATATTAACTCATCCCTATCTTATAATAAATTTAAACTTTCCTTTAGAATTAAAATAAACTATATTAAACTACTAATGAACCTACCCTAGCTATTATACTAAAATTACATTAAACTATATTAAACTATTAATTAACCTACCCTAACTATTATACTAAAATTACATTAAACTATATTAAACTATTTGTTAACCTACCCTATTATACTAAAATTACATTAAACTAACAATTAAATTAACTATATTACATATTTAAACACCTAACACTACTCAAATTATTTAAATCTACAATTAAAAATTACTAAGTTACAAAAAATAAAAAACACTAAGTTACACAAAATAAAAAATACTAAGTTACACAAAATAAAAAATACATTATCAAATATTTAAACTAATTACACCTAATCTAATAGCCCTATCAAAATAAAAAAGCCCCCCAAAATAAAAAAAACCCTAGCCTACAATAAACTACCAATGGCCCTTAAAAGGGCCTTTTGCAGGGCATTGCCCCAAAGAAATCAGCTCTTTCAGCTGTAAATAAAAATACAAATACCCCCCAACAGTAAAACCAACCACCCACACAACCAAACCCCCCAAAAAAAACTATCTAAAAAACCTAAGCACCCCATTGCCCTGAAAAGGGCATTTGGATGGGCATTGCCCTTAAAAGGGCATTTAGCTCTTTTTCAGCCCAAACCCCTAATCTAAAACTAAAACCCACCCAATTAACCATTAAAAAAACCTAACACTAACCCCCGAAGATCCACTTACAGTTTTTGAAGACCGGACATCCATCCTCAACGAAGCAGCAGAAGTCCTCAGCGAAGCCGGCAGAAGTATTCATCCAAGCTGGCCAAAGTCTTCATCCAAGCCGGCAGAAGTCTTCATCCAGACGGCACCGAGCGGCTCCATCTTCAAGACATCCGGTGCGGAGCATCCTCTTCTTACGACGTCTTCTGAAGAATGAAGTTTCCCTTTAAATGACGTCATCCAAGATGGCGTCCCTTACATTCCGATTGGCTGAGATAATTCTATCAGCCAATAGGAATTAAGGGGGAAAAATCCTATTGGTTGTTGCAATTAGCCAATATGATTGAAATTTCACCCTATTGGCTGATCAAATCAGCCAATAGGATTGAGCTCGCATTCTATTGGCTATTCCAATCAGCCAATAGGATGAAAGCTCAATCCTATTGGCTGATTGCAACAGCCAATAGGATTTTTTCCACCTTAATTCCTATTGGCTGATAGAATTCTATCAGCCAATAGGAATGTAAGGGACGCCATCTTGGATGACGTCATTTAAAGGGAAACTTCATTCTTCAGAAGACGTCGTAAGAAGAGGATGCTCCGCGCCGGATGTCTTGAAGATGGAGCCGCTCCGCGCCAGATGGATGAAGATAGAAGATGCTGTCTGGATGAAGACTTCTGCCCGGTTGGATGAAGACTTCGGCCCGCTTGGATGAAGACTGGTCTTCAAAAACTGTAAGTGGATCTTCGGGGTTAGTGTTAGGTTTTTTAAGCGTTTATTGGGTGGGTTTTAATTTTAGATTAGGGGTTTAGGCTGAAACAGAGCTAAATGCCCTTTTAAGGGCAATGCCCATCCAAATGCCCTTTTCAGGGCAATGGTTAGCTTAGGTTTTTTAGATAGGTTTTTATTTGGGGGGTTTGGTTGTGTAGGTGGTGGGTTTTAATGTTGTGGGGGTGTTTGTATTTTATTTTACAGGTAAAATAGCTGATTTCTTTGGGGCAATGCCCCTTTAAGGGCCATTTCTAGTTTATTGTAGACTAGGAGTTTTTTTATTTGGGGGGGGGGGGCTTTTTTATTTTCATAGGGCTATTAGATTAGGTGTAATTAGTTTAAATATTTGATAATTTATTTTTTATTTTGTGTAACTTAGTGTTTTCTATTTTGTGTAACTTGGTGTTTTTATTTTTTGTAACTTAGTTGTTATTTTTTTGTAACTTAGTAATTTTTAATTGTAGATTTAAATAATTTGAGTAGGGTTAGGTGTTTAAATATGTAATATTGTTAGTTTAATGTAATTTTAGGATAATAGGGTAGGTTAATGAATAGTTATATAGTTTAATGTAGTTTAATGTAATTTTAGTATAATAGTTAGGGTAGGTTAATTAATAGTTTAATATAGTTTAATGTAATTGTAGGATAATAGTTAGGGTAGGTTCATTAGTAGTTTAATATAGTTTATTTTAATTCTAAAGGTAAGTTTAAATTTATTATAAGAGAGGGATGAGTTAATATTTAATGTAAAGTTAGTGGGTTGTTAGGTTTAGGGGTTAATAGCTTAATTTAGTTTATGGCGATGTGGGGGGCTGGCAGTTTAGGGGCTAATAGGTTTAGTAAGTGGTAGGGATATGGGAGGCCAGGGATTTAGGGGTTAATACATTTATTTCATTGCAGAGGGCTCCGGGAGTGGTGGGATAGGGGTTAATAACTTTATTTAGTTGTGGTGGGCTCCGGGAGCAGCAGGATAGGGGTTAACACTTATTTAGTTGCGGTGGGCTCCAGGAGCGGCGGGATAGGGGTTAATATATTTATTTAGTTGCTGCGGTTTCGGGGAGCGACAGATTAGGGGTTAATAATTTTATATAGGTGGCGGCGATGTCGAGGGCGGCAGATTAGGGGTGTTTAGACTCGGGGGTTATGTTAGGGTGTTTGGTGTAAACATCATTTTTATTCTATCATAGAAATCAATGGGATATCGGGCAGCAGCGAACATAAGCTTTTGCTGCTTTCAGACTCCCATTGATTCCTATGGCATCCGCGGCCTCCAGGGTGGCGGGTTTTAAAACCAGGTATGCTGGGCCGGATTAGCCGCGAGCGTACCTGTAAGAAGTTTGATAACTTGCAAAAGTTGTCAGATAGTGCTGAATTTGTATTCGGAACATCTGTAATGACGTAAGCATCGATCTGTGTCGGACTGAGACCGGTGGATCGTATGTTACGTCACAGTTTTCAACTTTTGCCGGTCTGTAGGCTTTGATAAATGGGGTGAATCAGGCTCGCCACAATTACGCTGCGGAATTCCAGCGTATTTGGGGTTGACGGCTTGATAAATAGGCCTCATTGCCACAGCTTTCTCCTCAAACGTCCCAAGCCTCAATGGCTTCACATACAGTGCCCTGCAGTTCCTCTCAGACTCCTGGAGGAGTGTATTTGCCAATAGATGTTGCTGCACAGATATCATTTATGGTATATGCGGCTTAATCTGCTTTTCCCATGATGGGCAAGCGCAAGAGGAAATCAAAACATTTTTCTGATAGTAAGGTGTCTGTCTCATCTGCTGCTGCGAAGGTTGACCCCCCCATAAGTCTGATAAGGAGGATACCTCAGTAGCTTCTGAGGGTGAAATCTCAGATTCTGACAGTATAAATCCTTTGTCTGATTCTGAAGAAGTAAACTTCAGATTTAAAGGGACACTGAACCCACATTTTTTCTTCCATGATTCAGATAGAGCATGACATTTTAAGCAACTTTCTAACTTACTCCTATTATCAATTTTTCTCCTTTCTCTTGCTATCTTTATTATAAAAGCAGGAATGTAAATGTTAGCAGCCAGCCTATTTTAGGTTCAGCACCATGGATAGCGCTTGCTTATTGGAGGCTTACATTTACCCACCAATAAGCAAGCATAACCCAGGTTCTCAACCAAAAATGAGCCGGCTCCTATGCATCACATTCCTGGTTTTTAAATAAAGATAACAAGAAAATGAAGAAAAATTAATAATAGGAGTAAATTAGGAAGTTGCTTAAAATTGCATGCTCTATCTGAATCATGAAAGAAAAAAATTGGGTTTAGTGTCCCTTTAAGCTTGAACACCATCATTTACTTCTAAAGGAGGTACTGGCTACTTTAGACGACTCAGATTCTTCTGTTGCTGTAAACCCTAAGAAATCTAGTAAGCTTAACAAATACTATGATGTTCCTTCCTCTGTGGAAGTGTTTCCTGTTCCAGACCGTGTGTTGGAGATTATTGCACAGCCAGGGATTTTATTTTTTCCCGTCCCCTGTCTTTAAAAAGATGTTTTCTGTTGCTGACTCCATTTGGGACTCATGGCATACTGTGCCTAAGGTAGAGGGGGCTATTTCTACTCTGGCCAAGAGAACCACAATTCCTATAGAGGATAGCTGTTCATTTAAGGATCCTATGGATAAAAAGCTGGAGGCTTATTTAAAGAAAATGTATGTGCATCAGGGTCTACAATGGCAACCTGCAGTTTGTATTGCCACGGTAGCAAGTGCAGCATCTTATTGGTGTGATGCTTTGTTCGATTTTAGACGAGACTCCATTAGAGGAGATCCAAGATAGGATTAAGGCTCTCAAGCTGGCCAATTCCTTTATCGCAGATGCTAACATGCAAGTCATTAGACTAGGAGTCAAGATGTTTGGCTTCACTGTCATAGCCTGCAGGGTTCTGTGGCTTAAATCTTGGTTAGCGGATGTTACCTCAAAGTCCAAGCTCCTGGCGCTACCTTATAAGGGTAAGAGCCTGTTTGGTCCAGGTCTGGTGGAGATAATTTCTGAAATTACGGGTGGAAAGGGGTCCTTTCTACCACAAGACAAGAAGAAAAGACCTAAGGGACGTCAGAGTTCTAATTTTCGCTCCTTTCGTAACTTTAAAGGTCAAAAGTCTTCCTCTCCCTCCTCCAAGCCGGAACAGTCTAAGTCCTCTTGGAGACCCAATCAGTCTTGGAATAAGAGGAAGCAATCAAAGAAACCTCCATCTGAGACTAAGTCAGCATAAAGGGTCTTCCCCGGTCCGGGATTGGATCAAGTGGGGGGGGCACACTTTCCTTGTTTTGACAAGCTTGGGTACATGATGTCCCAGACTCTTGGGCTGTGGACATAGTATCTCAGGAGTACAAATTGAATTCAAGACTCGTCCTCCCAGGGGCAGATTCCTCCTTTCAAGATTATCTGTGGATCAGGTAAAACAAGAGGCATTTTTAAGCTGCGTTCAGGGCCTTGCCTCCCTGGGAGTGATTGTTCCAGTCCCAGTAAGGGAACAGGGTCTAGGATTCTATTCAAATCTGTTTGTGGTGCCCAAAAATTAGGGAATTTGTTGACCCATTTTAGACCTAAAGTGTCTCAACAATTTTCTCAGGGTACCGTCCTTTAAAATGGAAACCATTTGTTCCATCCTTCCTTTGGTCCTAGAGGGTCAGTTCATGATGACCATAGACCTGAAGGATTTGCATCTTCATGTTCTGATCCACAGGGATCATCACCAGTTCCTGAGATTCGCGTTTCTAGACAAGTACTTTCAATTTGTTGCTCCTCCGTTTGGCCTTCCCACAGCTCTCAGAATTTTCACAAATTTTCTGGGGGCTCTCTTGGCAGTTGTCAGGTCTCAGGGAATTACGGTGGCACCTTACCTGGATGACACATTGGTTCAGGCACCATCTTTACAAGTTGCAAACTCTCATATAGAGATCTTGTTGTCTTTTCTACTTTCCCCCAGATGGAAACTGAATCTGGAGAATAGTTCCCTTGTTCTGTTTCTTAGGAACCATCATAGATTCCCTATCTATGAAGATCCAAACTTCTCTCTTCTTGCCTCTCTCTCCAGTCTAGTGTTCGGCCATCAGTGGCTCTATGCATGGAGGTAATTGGTCTGATGGTCACTTCGGTGGACATCATTCCCTTTGCTTAATTCCATTTAAGAGCTCTACAATTATGCATGCTCCAACAATGGAACTTAGACCATTCAGATCTGTCTCAGAGGATACATCTGTACCAGTTGACAAGAGACTCTCTCTCATGGTGGATTTCTCAGGATCATCTGTTTAAGGGCACATGCTTCTGGAGACCCTCCTGGGTGATTGTGACCACGGACGAGCAGTCTGGGACTCGTTAAAGGCTCAGGGCCTATGGACTCGGGAGGAGTCTTCTCTCCCCATAAACATCTTGGAGTTGAGAGTGATCTTCAATGCCCTGATGGCTTGGCCTCAGTTGTCTTTAGCCTGGTTTATCAGGTTCCAGACAGACAACATCACCTCAGTGGCTTACATCAACCACCAGGGAGGAACTTGGAGTTCCATGGCCATGAAGGAGGTGGCTCGGATTATTCAGTGGGTGGAAGCTCACAATTGTCTTCTATCTGCCATCCAGATTCCAGGAGTGGACAACTGGGAGGTGGATTTTCTGATCAGACAGATTCATCCCGGGGAGTGGGCTCTCCATCCAGAGGTGTTCTCCAGGTTAACCCTCAAATGGGGGGTGCCGGAGTTGGATCTGATGGCGTCTCGTCAGAACGCCAAGCTTCAAAGGTACGGTTCAAGGTCAAGAGATCCTCAGGCCGCCCTGATAGATGCTCTGGCGGTCCCTTGGGATTTCGGTCTAGCTCACCTTTTTCCTCCGTTTGCTCTCCTTTTACGAGTCATTGCTCGTATTAAACAGGAGAGAGCATCTGTAATTCTGATAGCTCCTGCATGGCCTCGCAGGATCTGGTTTGCAGTCCTGGTGAGGATGTCTTCTCTTCCACCTTGGAGGTTACCTCTGAGGAAGGACCTGCTAACTCAGGGTCCTTTCCTCCATCCAAACCTAGTTTCTCTCTTTTTCTGAGTCTGTTATTGATACCATGCTTCAAGCTCGCAAGCCGGTTACTCGCAAGATTTACCATAAGGTATGGCGCATATACCTTTTATTGGTGTGAATCGAAAGGCTTCTCTTGGAGCAGGGTCAGGATTCCTAGAATTTTGTCTTTTCTCTAGGAAGGTCTGGAGAAGGGTTTGTCCATCAGTTTTCTAAAGGGTAAGATTTCTGCACTGTCTAATTTTTTACACAAACGTCTGGCAGATGTGCCAGATGTTCAATCTTTTTGTCAGGCCTTGGTCAGAATCAGACCTGTGTTTAAGTCTGTTGCTCCTCCTTTCTCCCTAAGGTGGTTTCAGATCGAAACATTAATCAGGAAATTGTTGTTCCTTCTTTTTGTCCTAATCCTTCTCATAAGGAACGTCTTTTGCAGAACTTGGATGTTGTACGAGCTCTAAAATTTTACCTACAGGCTTCTGCCCTGTTTCTCAGGAAAGCGTAAGGGTCAGAAGGCCACTTCTACTTCTCTTTCCCTCTGGTTGAGAAGTATGATTCATTTTGCTTATGAGACTGCTGGACAGCAGCCTCCTAAGAGAATTATGGCTCATTCCACTAAGGCGGTCTCCTCTTCTTAGGCTTTCAAAAATTAACAGATTTGCAAGGCGGCAACATGGTCCTCTCTGCATACTTTTTCCAAATGTTATACTTTTGCCTTGGCTGAGGCCTCTTTTGCTGTGGTGCCTTCTGTTTAGGTCTGCCTGTCTTGTTCTCCCTCCCTGTTCATTCCGTGTCCTCTAGCTTGGATATTGGTTCCCACTAGTACTTGGAATGATGTTGTGGACTCTCCATGTCTTAGGAAAGAAAAGAAAATGTATGCTTACCTGATAAATTTCTTTCTTTCCAGACATGGAGAGTCCTCGACCTCACCCTTAAGATTAGACAGTATTTTTTACTAAAACTCAGGCACCTCTACACCTTTGTGTTATCTTCTTTTTCCATTTCCCTCCGGCTGAATGGCTGGGGTTATAAGTAAGGGAAGTGACACTTAACAGCTTTGCTGAGGTTCTTTTTGCCTCCTCCTGCTGGCCACTAGTAATTGGAATGACGTTGTGGACTCTCCATGTCCGGAAAAAAATAAATTTATCAGGTAAGCATTAACTTTATTTTCCAGGGATTAGGAAGAGAAAATGATATGAACAACTTCTGCATTTCTGAATTTTAAAGATAATGCCCAGTGCCCCCTAGAAATGACCCCTTGCATGACAGGCTATACAAGATAGGACCCCTGATAAAATACCTGCCTGAAAAGTTTGGAGAAAATTCCACGGCTGACCAGAATATCTATAGACATGTATATGTATTTATCTGTATGTTAAATCCCTTTGCAGGCCTTTTTTTCCTAACACCTGAGACCTTTTATGTTTTAGCCCTTAAAACTTTTGTGTGCAATATCTGTTTAAAATAATTTTATTAGATAGTGTTATTATCAGTTTAACTATACTTTGTAAAGTATTTTTAATGTCTTTTGTGCAACGTTTTTGTTTCGCAGTTAACCAGAACTCTGAAGTTGCGGTAATCATTCTAGCGTAAATCACGATTGCGCTCAAATAATCACGTTTACTTTCCATGCGTAATACCAGCGATAAACCCGATGAGAGCAAACACACACTATAAACCCCTTATCGCTCGTGTGCAAACATTTGTGCTCCACTCGTGATCTGGCCCGTTATATTTATAATTCTATATTATTATATTATATTAGCATATAAAAAGCTACACTTTTGTGTATAAAGATTTTCTTCATGCTTACTCAATTGTAAATGACTGGTAAAGTTATGTTATTAAAGGGATAATACACCCAATTTTTTTCTTTAATGAATCAGATAGAGTATGCAATTTTAAGCAACTTTCTAATGTACTCCTATTATCAATTTTCTTTGTTCTCTTGCTATCTTTATTTGAAAAGCAAGAATTTTAAAGCTTAGGAGCTGGCCCATTTTTGTTCAGCACCTGGGTAGCGCTTGCTGATCGGTGGCTAAAATTGTATGCTCTATGTGAATCATGAAAGAAAAAAATGTGGGTTTAGTATTCCTTTAAAGGGCCACTAAACCCAAATTTCTTCTTTCATGATTCAGGTAAAGAAAACAATTTTAAACAACATTCTAATTTACTTCTATTATCTAATTTGCTTCATTCTTTAGATATCTTTGTTAAAGAAATAGCAATGCACACGGATGAGCCAATCATATGAGACCTCTATGTGCAGCCACCAATCAGCAGCTACTGAGCATATCTAGATATGCTATTTAGCAAATGATATCAGGAGAATGAAGCAAATTAGATAATAGAAGTAAATTAGAAAGTTGTTTAAAATTGCATGGTCTTTCTAAATAATGAAAGAAACATTTGGGCTTTCATGTCCCTTTAAGTAAATGTTACAATGATCCTGAAGCAGGAACAAACGTCAGTTTTACTTCTATAATGATCTTGGATGTTAGAGAGCTCTGAGTTAGCAATATCAATCTTACTATTATAATAATGTAGGAATTTGTAGTGAACTGATATAGCACAAATGATTTTGCTTCAGGATATTTGTTTGAGGGGGTATAGCTTAGGAATAGTTAATGATTTAACTTGACCCAGAGCATATTTTGTATATGTTAGCTGCAAAATGAGTGAAAGATATTTTAACACTAATGAAAACTAATGATTTAGTCCTAACAACATTTTTGAAGCAACAAGTATCATAAGAATGTGATTTCAAATAAACTCAGACAACGGGGTCAGACTGACTCTATTGCCCAGAGGCCCAAAATTCTAGTATCTCCAAGGTATCTAAAAAACGAGTATTTGACAGATATCCCTCATTTTTTGGTGAGGGATTTGTAATGGCAATGCCGCTACAAGGACATTCGGCATCAGTTTACTGCATAGTACTATTTTGCTTGTGAAGGAATGCTCCTTTCCTGGTCCATTTGGGCCCTGTACTCCTTTACTTTATACTGCATTATAACAGTACAGACTATTCACTGGAATTGCAGGGGTTAACTTGAATGGCTATGTTTATGCATAGTTTGGCTCTTGTATATATTTTTTTACTATTATGTTTGTTTGTTGTCATTCAATTAATTCCATAGTCTAAAACAGTGCTTCTTGAACTGGTGTGTATGTATGAGTAAATGTATAAGTATGAGTGAGGGTGAGTGAGTAATTTTTTTTCTGTATTTTTGAGGTAGGCACATAGCTAATTTTGTACCTTGCCGTTGCTCATACTTCTATATGGAAGGTACATAGACTTAGTTGAATTTACTTAATTTCACTAATAATCCCTACACTTTTGTGGTATATTGAGGTATGAAAAATTGTATACGTGTATAAGAAGGGGTTAGTTTTAATAATTGGGGGTTGTGAAAAAATTTCCAATGCAAAAATAGGTCCCAGGTAAAAAAAAAGTTTTAGAAGCTCTGGTCTAACTTACTTGTTTTATGCACATTTTATGTTTGTAAAATGGAGAATGGGTATTAGAGAGTTAATAATAGAATGTAATGCTTATTAGAAGACAAATCAATCTCTCCATCCTGTTTATGATTGATCGCAAGTACTTTAAACGTTTGTTGCTTTGATTATGATTAAGCACTGAATGCAGTGTGAAAGGTGTCCGAATTTTCTTCCAGCACCCCTCTATGTACCCTATTTAAGCTTTGCCAATAAAGTTCTACTTTTATTGTTTTGGTACCCACAAGTACCACAATTTATTTATTTAAAAACAAAACAAAAAAACAACAACAACTACATGAAGCCGATGGCCACGCTATATGATGCAGAACTTTATTTACAAAGCCTTCTTCTTTGAGTCCAGAGCCTCGCTAATAGGAGACTTAGTGCGGCAAATCCGAGAGCCTGCGCTAAAGGACCTTCTCCTTTATATCAGGCTCTATGATCCACCACACTAAGGAGTAGATTTAACAAGCAGTGGATGCTACTTTCTACGCCCAAAGTTTCAGGCTCGCCTGAAGCGTAAGTTAAGAAGCAGCGGTTGTAAGGCCGCTGCTCCTTAACTTCTCCTCCAACTTTTTTATATTGTTGTTAATAGCTAATTTGAAAGAGACAATTATATACTAACAAATTTCATTAGTGTATATTCCTTTTCTTTAAATTAGTTGGTGCATTCGGTCGGAAATTCGTTATGTGAAATGAATACACATGTCTAATATCCTGTAATAGCGCGCACATGTGATTACAGTTTGGATAAAAAAGAGCACATAATTTATTCAAAGGGAAAATATAGTAAAAATGTAATCTCCCATAAAAGTTTAATTGAGGGAAATAAAACATTCCAATAAAGGTACAAATCCCCAAATCCCGAATTCCAAAATCCAAAGTTATTCTGAAATTCAATTTTTTTTTTATGCATTTATTTTTTTAAATTAAATGATCAATTCCTACTATTTCCCCTGCCTGTCACAATCTTCTCTAGCTGTGTTTTTGTTTGGTCTATATTTATTTAAAACCACAAATATTACCTTTATAATTACAGTGCTGCACATCCTTTCTGAGGGTACTATATATACAAAAGTATTAAAAGGATATAACACTACCTGTAGGTTAAATATATAAGCTGTATGATGAAATTTAAATATTACATAAATGACATAAGCAATTGCTGTTTAAACTTAGTTCCATTCCCTTTCCAAACTGTCCCATTTTACAGATGCAAATGTTCCAGAATCCAAACCTTTTCTAGTCCCACGCAGTTTGGATAAAGGGTTTTCTACCTGTATATGTCACTTATTTATTTTGCCAGCTTTTGGTATTAAATACCTCTGAAATATGTCCTTGTTTTATTACCTGCATAAGGCTTCATCATTATTAAGTTTGTATGCAATATATTTGACTGTGCAGCATTTTACCGAGATAGCTTAACTAAGAGCACAATCAAATGTACATCTGTCTTTAATTGACCACAGCAAAGGAGACCTGCTACATAAATACCATCAAGCTGTTCCAAGGGTTTATCCCTGAACTGTAAACTGTTAAATGGTTTTAAAACAGTTTTTGTATACAGTTTTTTTGCAAAGCAGTGTTTAATTGTTGATATATATCATGCATACATAACAAATAGGTGATGCTAATATCCATATACAGTAATTATAGATCAGATTTCTGTATGATGCTATTTTATAACCGTGCTGTTATTTTTCATGTTACTCACTTCTTTTTCAAACATCAAGTATGTTATTTTTGCCTCCCACTATCCCTTTTATTGTCTTATCCGCTCCCCTTTTAAATAATAATCCTTTAATGTTACCCACCCATCTTCTCCCAATATACACTCCATTTACAGCCATTCCTGTGTATTGGAACATTGTAATTCAATAAATTGGCTAATCATATGTTTGCTTATTTTAGACGATCTTGTCTTTCATATAGAGAAGATCAAGCAGAACAAATAAGTTACTTGTCTATACAAGCTCTGTTTGAACACATAATTATGTAGCACAAATAGCAATTTAGGAAGGACATGAAAACTCCATATATTCTGTAACCAATGTTCCCAATTACTTTTAGTTTGAATTATTACTGAAAATTGACTTATTGCAACAAACAAGAAGTCTCATACAGCACCCTAAATGTATTTTGCTGTTTAAAATAATGGTTTAAAGAAAGTGGGTGCAAACAAAGCTGTTTGTTCTGTTTGATGTTTTTGTCAGCAAAAGCAAAAACAGTCTGACATGATATCACTTCAGTTTGTGATATTGTTCCTGACAAGAAACAGCTTAGAGTGACATTAAGGTGTGAAAAAGCATGGAGGTAAATAATATTGTACATAAACATTAATATGATGCTAAGCACATTAGCAGGATCAGATATCTAGCCAATGTTCACTAACAGAAGCTTCAGCAAAACAATTGTTTTTATTTTTCATGTAGGCAAAAAATAATGTTCAGATTACAAAAAATATTACTTTGTTAAATAACTTAAGGACTGTTCCCATGAGGCTTAATGTCCACATGTTAATTTTACCTGCGTATATGGTACTGGGGATGAAAGCAGGAAGCAGATGCAAGCTGCGGATGTATAGCACCTGTAAAACATTATGATTTATCAAGGTCTGGCGGACATGATACGCTGAAGAGTATCATGTCCGCCAGACATCGCTGAATGCCAACAGCATATGCTGTAGGCATTTAACACTGCACAAGCATTTCTAGTGAACTGCTTGTGCATTGCCGCCCCATGTAGATTCGGGGTGTCAATCAACCCGATCATATGCAATCGGGCGGATTGATGTCCGCCGCCTCAGAGGCAGCGGACGAGTTAAGGAGCAGCGGTCTTAAGACCGCTGCTTCTTAACTCCTGTTTCCAGCGAGCCTAAAGGCTTGCGCGAAAACAGGGGTATTTGGCCCCATTCGGGCCATGATAATTCGGCCCCTATGTATCTTTTTATATGGTACAGGAGTGCTGCAAGCATGCAACAGAATAAACACCTGTAAAACATTATGTATCTGTGTATATGGTACAGAAGTGCTGCAAGCATGCAACAGAATAAGCACCTGTAAAACATCATGTATCTGTGTATATGGGTCAGGAGGGCTACAAGCATGCAACAGAATAAGCACCTGTAAAATATCATGTATCTGTGTATATGGATCAGGAGGGCTACAAGCATGCAACAGAATAAACACCTGTAAAACATTATGTATCTGTGTATATGGGTCAGGAGGGCTACAAGCATGCAACAGAATAAGCACCTGTAAAATATCATGTATCTGTGTATATGGATCAGGAGGGCTACAAGCATGCAACAGAATAAACACCTGTAAAACATTATGTATCTGTGTATATGGGTCAGGAGGGCTACAAGCATGCAACAGAATAAACACCTGTAAAACATTATGTATCTGTGTATATGGGTCAGGAGGGCTACAAGCATGCAACAGAATAAGCACCTGTAAAATATCATGTATCTGTGTATATGGGTCAGGAGGGCTACAAGCATGCAACAGAATAAACACCTGTAAAATATCATGTATCTGTGTATATGGGTCAGGAGGGCTACAAGCATGCAACAGAATAAGCACCTGTAAAACATCATGTATCTGTGTATATGGGTCAGGAGGGCTACAAGCATGCAACAGAATAAACACCTGTAAAACATTATGTATCTGTGTATATGGGTCAGGAGGGCTACAAGCATGCAACAGAATAAGCACCTGTAAAATATCATGTATCTGTGTATATGGGTCAGGAGGGCTACAAGCATGCAACAGAATAAACACCTGTAAAATATCATGTATCTGTGTATATGGGTCAGGAGGGCTACAAGCATGCAACAGAATAAGCACCTGTAAAACATCATGTATCTGTGTATATGGGTCAGGAGGGCTACAAGCATGCAACAGAATAAGCACCTGTAAAATATCATGTATCTGTGTATATGGATCAGGAGGGCTACAAGCATGCAACAGAATAAGCACCTGTAAAATATCATGTATCTGTGTATATGGGTCAGGAGGGCTACAAGCATGCAACAGAATAAGCACCTGTAAAACATCATGTATCTGTGTATATGGATCAGGAGGGCTACAAGCATGCAACAGAATAAGCACCTGTAAAACATCATGTATCTGTGTATATGGGTCAGGAGGGCTACAAGCATGCAACAGAATAAGCACCTGTAAAACATCATGTATCTGTGTATATGGGTCAGGAGGGCTACAAGCATGCAACAGAATAAGCACCTGTAAAATATCATGTATCTGTGTATATGGGTCAGGAGTAGGGTTGCCACCTGTCCCTTAAAATACAGAACACTTATGAGTTACACATGCTACAGGGTGTGCAGGGAGGAATATGAATAGTGCTGTCCAGAAACACAATACATGTCCCTCCCTGCACACCCTGCAGCATGTGTAACTCATAAGTGTCCAGAAAAACATGGCTGAGGTGGCAACCCTAGTCAGGAGGGCTGCAAGCATGCAAGATAATAAACACCTGTAAAACATCATGAATCTCTGTATATGGTACTGGAGTGCTGCAAGCATGAGTCATAATAAGCACCTGTAAAACATCATGTATATGTGTATATGGTACAGGAAGGCTGCAAGCATCGGACAGAATGAGCACCTGTAAAGCATCATGTAGTTATGTATATGGTATACTATGGCTGCGAGCATGAGACAGAATGAGCACCTGTAAAATAAAAATTATGTATCTGTGTATGTCATACAGGATGGCTGAAAGCATGGGACAGAAAGAGCACCTGTAAAACATCATGTACCATGTATATGGGACAATGAGTCTGCAAATGTGAGGCAGAAGGAGCACCTGTAAATATTGTGTGTCTGAATATATTTTACAGGAGTGCTTGCAAGCATGAGACAGAATGCGCACCTGTAAAACATCATGTACCCATGTATATGGTAAAGTTGTCTTTATACACAAGGCAAAAGGACCACACATGTAAATCTGTATATGATGCAGGTGGGCTAAATGCATGCAACAGAAGGAGCACTTGTATAACATTATAACCTCTGTGTTTGGTACAGAGGAACTGCAAGCATGAGGTACAATGAGCACTTGTTAAACAGCATGTACATGTATATCTGATACAAGGGAGCTGCAAGCATGAGGAACAATGAGAATGTAAGGTATATGTATCATCACCTTCTCCTCCTGCTTTTACGGGTACCTTTAATAACTATTATGCTTAAACTTGTTCAATTTGGATATTTGTATTTGTACCTTTAAATGAGAATACACCCCCCCATTTACCAGTATAAAGGAGGACTAGTAACACCAATCATTGCGCTGCCAACTACATTATACTTATTAACCCCTAATATGCTGCCCCCAACATCGCTGACACCTACATTATATTTATTAACCCCTAATCTGCCGTCCCCAACGTCGCTGCCACTATATTAAATTTATTAACCCCTAAACCTAAGTCTAAACCTAACCCTAATACCCCCTTACTTAAATATAATTAAAAGTTAATCTAAATAAAACCTACTATTAATAACTAACGGCTAGATTACGAGTTTTTGTCGGTAAGGCTTGCGGTGCTAATGAGCCTTTTTTTCTCACCGCTCACTTAAGACAGCGCTGGTATTACAGGTTTTTTCAACCCGGCGTTAGCCTCTAAAAAGTGAGCGGAGAGCAAAATTTAGCTCCACATCTCACTGTAATACCAGCGCTGCTTACGGTAGTGGTGAGCTGGCTAAACGTGCCCGTGCACGATTTCCCCATAGAAAACAATGGGGCTGAACCGGCTGAAAAAACCCCTAACACCTGCAAAAAAGCAGCGTTCAGCTCCTAACGCAGCCCCATTGTTTCCTATAGGGAAATACATTTTATGTCTGCACCTAACACCCTAACATGAACCCCGAGTCTAAACACCCCTAACCTTACACTTATTAACCACTAATCTGCCGCTCCAGACACCGCCGCCACCTATATTATATTTTTAACCTCTAATCTGCCGCTCCGGACACCACCGCCACTTACATTATATTTATTAACCCCTACTCTGCCCCCCCAATGTCGCCGCAACTATATTAAATTTATTAACCACTAATCTGCCGCCACCAACGTCGCCGCCACTATAATAAAGTTATTAACCCCTAAACCTAACCCTAACCCTAACACCTCCCCTAATTTAAATATAATTTTAAATATTCTTAATAAAATTACTACAATTAAATAAATTATTCCTATTTAAAACTAAATACTTACCTATCAAATAAACCCTAAGCTATCTACAATATAACTAATAGTTACATTGTAACTAGCTTAGGGTTTATTTTTATTTTCCAGGCAACTTTGTATTTATTTTAACTAGGTTGAATAGTTATTAAATAGTTATTAACTATTTAATAACTACCTAGCTAAAATAAATTCAAAAGTACCTGTAAAATAAATCCTAACCTAAGTTACAATTACACCTAACACTACACTATCATTAAATTTATTCCCTGAACTAACTACAATTAATTACAATTAATTTAAATAAACAACAAAAAACAACAAACACTAAATTACAGAAAATAAAAAACATAATTACAATTTTTTAAAACTAATTACACCTAATCGAATCCCCCTAATAAAATAAAAAAGCCCCCCAAAATAATAAAATTCCCTACCCTATACTAAATTACAAATAGCCCTTAAAAGGGCCTTTTGCGTGGCATTGCCCCAAAGTAATCAGCTCTTTTACCTGTAAAAAAAAAATACAATACCCCCCAACATTAACACACACCCAACCCTGCTCTAAAACCCACCCAATCCCCCCTTAATGAAACCTAACACTAACCCCTTGAAGATCACCCTACCTTGAGACGTCTTCACCCAGCCGGGCACAAGTGGACCTCCAGAGGGGCAGAAGTCTTCATCCAATCCGGGCAGTAGAGGACCTCCAGATGGGCAGAAGTCTTCATCCAGGCGGCATCTTCTATCTTCATCCATCCGGAGCGGGTCCATCTTCAATCCAGCCGACGCGGAGCATCCTCTTCAAATGAAGTCCTACTGAAGAATGATGGTTCCTTTAAATGACGTCATCAAAGATGGCGTCCCTTCAAGTTCAATTGGCTGATAGGATTCTATCAGCCAATCGGAATTAACGTAGGAAAAATCCTATTGGCTGATGCAATCAGCCAATAGAATTGAGCTTGCATTCTATTAGCTGATTGGAACAGCCAATAGTATTTGAGCTCAATCCTATTGGCTGAATTTATTTATTTTGGGGGGCTTTTTTATTATATTAGGGGGATTAGATTAGGTGTAATTAGTTTTAAAAAAATTTAATATTTTTTTATTTTCTGTAATTTAGTGTTTGTTGTTTTTCGTACTTTAGTTTATTTAATTTAATTGTAATTAATTGTAGGTAGTTTAGGTAATTAATTTAATGATTGCGTAGTGTTAGGTGTAATTGTAACTTTTTATTATTTAATTGTAACGTTTTATTTTACAGGTAAATTTGTCTTTATTTTAGCTAGGTAGTTATTAAATAGTTAATAACTATTTAATAACTATTGTACCTAGTTAAAATAAATACAAACTTGCCTGTAAAATAAAAATAAACCCTAAGCTAGCTACAATGTAACTATAAGTTATGTTGTAGCTAGCTTAGGGTTTATTTTACAGGTAAGTATTTAGTTTTAAATATGAATAATTTAATTAATTGTATTAATTTTATTTAGATTTATTTAAATTATATTTAAGTTAGGGGGGTGTTAGGGTTAGGGTTAGACTAAGGGTTTAGGGGTTAATACCTTTAATATATTTGCAGCGACGTTGGGGGCGGCAGATTAGGGGTTAATAAATGTAGGTAGGTGTCAGCGATATTAGGGGCGACAGATTAGGGGTTAATAATATTTAACTAGTGTTTGCGAGGCGGGAGTGCGGCGGTTTAGGGGTTAATACATTTATTAAAGTGGCAGCGATGTCCGGTCGGCAGATTAGGGGTTAAAATTTTTATTTAAGTGTTTGCGATGTGGGGGGGGGCTCGGTTTAGGGGTTAATAGGTAGTTTATGGGTGTTAGTGTACTTTTTAGCACTTTAGTTAAGAGTTTTATGTTACGGCCTTAGCCCATAAAACTCTTAACTACTGACTTTTAAATGCGGTAGGAGTCTTGACAGGAGAGGGTGTACTGCTCACTTTCTCCAAGACTCGTAATGCCGGCATTAGGCAAATCCCATTAAAAAGATAGGATACGCAATTGACGTAAGGGGATTTGCGGTATGCTCGAGTCGCGAAAAAAAAGTGAGCGGTACACCTGTACCTGCCAGACTCGTAATACCAGCGGGCGTTAAAAAACAGGACCTCTCAACACTGCTTTTTAAGGCTAATGCAAGACTCGTAATCTAGGCATAAATAATTCCTTTTTAAAACTACTTACCTGTAAAATAAACCCTAAGATAGCTACAATATAACTAATAGTTACATTGTATCTAGCTTAGGGTTTATTTTTATTTTACAGGCAAGTTTGTATTTATTTTAACTAGGTAGAATAGTTACTAAATAGTTATTAACTATTTAATAACTACCTAGCTAAAATAAATACAAATTGACCTTTAAAATGAAAACTAACCTGAGTTACACTAACACCTAACCTAACCCTACAATTAAAAAAATTCCCTAAATTAAATACAATTAACTAAAGTCTAAACAATTAGCTAAATTACAAAAAAAAACAAACACTAAATTACAGAAAATAAAAAACAAATTACAAGATCTTTAAACTAATCACACCTAATCTAATAGCCCTATCAAAATAAAAAAAGCCCACCCAAAATAAAAAAACCCTAGCCTAAACTAAACTACCAATAGCCCTTAAAAGGGCCTTTTGCGGTGCATTGCCCAAAAGAAATCAGCTCTTTTACCTGTAAAAAAAAATACAAACAACCCACCCAACAGTAAAACCCACCACCCACACAACCAACCCCCCAAATAAAAGCCTAACTAAAAAAACCTAAGCTCCCCATTGCCCTGAAAAGGGCATTTGAATGGGCATTGCCCTTAAAAGGGCATTTAGCTCTATTGCGGCCCAAAGCCCTAACCTAAAAATAAAACCCACCCAATATACCCTTAAAAAATCCTAACACTAATCCCCGAAGATCCACTTACTGGGAGAATTCTTCATCCAAGCAGCAAGATTTCCTCAATGAAGCCGGCAGAAGTGGTCCTCCAGACGGGCAGAAGTGGTCCTCCAGAGGGGCAGAAGTCTTCATCCAGATGGCATCTTCTATCTTCATCCTTCCAAAGCGGAGCGGCTCCATCTTCAAGACATCCGAGCGGAGCATCCTCTTCAATCAAAGGCTTCTTGCTGAATAAATGTTCCTTTAAATGACGTCATCCAAGATGACGTCCCTTAGATTCCGATTGGCTGATAGAATTCTATCAGCCAATCAGAATTAAGGTAGAAAAAAATCCTATTGGCTGATGCAATCAGCCAATAGGATTGAACTTCAATCCTATTGGCTGATCCAATCAGCCAATAGGATTGAGCTTCCATTCTATTGGCTGATTGGAACAGCCAATAGAATGCAAGCTCAATCCTGGATCTTCGGGGGTTAGTGTTAGGATTTTTTAAGGGTGTATTGGGTGGGTTTTATTTTTAGGTTAGGGCTTTGGACCGCAATAGAGCTAAATGCCCTCTTAAGGGCAATGCCCATCCAAATGCCCTTTTCAGAGCAATTGGGAGCTTAGGTTTTTTTAGTTAGGGTTTTATTTTGGGGGTTGGTTGTGTGGGTGGTGGGTTTTACTGTTGGGGGGTGTTTGTATTTTTTTTTACAGGTAAAAGAGCTGATTTCTTTGGGGCAATGCCCTGCAAAAGGTCCTTTTAAGGGCTACTGGTAGTTTAGTTTAGGCTAGGGTTTTTTTAATTTTGGGTGTGCTTTTTTTATTTTGATAGGGCTATTAGATTAGGTGTAATTAGTTTATATATCTTGTAATTTGTTTTTTATTTTCTGTAATTTAGTGGGGTTTTTTTGTAATTTAGCTAATTGTATTTAATTTATTTAATTGTATTTAATGTAGGTAATTTATTTAATTGTAGTGTAGTGTTAGGTGTTAGTGTAACTTAGGTTAGGTTTTATTTTACAGGTAAATTTGTATTTATTTTAGCTAGGTAGTTATTAAATAGTTAATAACTATTTAGTAACTATTCTACCATAAATACAAACTTGCCTGTGAAATAAAAATAAACCCTAATCTAGATACAATGTAATTATTAATTATATTGTAGCTAGCTTAGGGTTTATTTTACAGGTAAGTATTTATTTTTAAATAGGAATTATTTAGTTATTAATAGTAGGTTTTATTTAGATTTATTTTAATTATATATAAATTAGGGGGTGTTAGGGTTAGGGTTGGACTTTTTAATTTTTAATTTTGGGTGTGCTTTTTTATTTTGATAGGGCTATTAGATTAGGTGTAATTAGTTTATATATCTTGTAATTTGTTTTTTATTTTCTGTAATTTAGTGGGTTTTTTTTGTAATTTAGCTAATTGTATTTAATTTATTTAATTGTATTTAATGTAGGTAATTTATTTAATTGTAGTGTAGTGTTAGGTGTTAGTGTAACTTAGGTTAGGTTTTATTTTACAGGTAAATTTGTATTTATTTTAGCTAGGTAGTTATTAAATAGTTAATAACTATTTAGTAACTATTCTACCATAAATACAAACTTGCCTGTGAAATAAAAATAAACCCTAATCTAGATACAATGTAATTATTAATTATATTGTAGCTAGCTTAGGGTTTATTTTACAGGTAAGTATTTATTTTTAAATAGGAATTATTTAGTTATTAATAGTAGGTTTTATTTAGATTTATTTTAATTATATATAAGTTAGGGGGTGTTAGGGTTAGGGTTGGACTTAGGTTTAGGGGTTAATAAATTTAGTATAGTGGCGGCGACGTTAGGGATGGCAGATTAGGGGTTAATAAATGTAGGTAGGTGGCGGCAATGTTAGTGGACAGCAGATTAGGGGTTAACAATATTTAACTAATGTTTGCGAGGCGGGAGTACGGCGGTTTAGGGGTTAATATTTTTATTCTAGTGGCGGCGATGTCCGGAGCAGCAGATTAGGGGTTAATAATTTTATTTTAGTGTTTGCGATGTGGGAGGGCCTTGGTTTAGGGGTTAATAGGTAGTTTATGGGTGTTAGTGTACTTTTTAGCACTTTAGTTAGGAGTTTTATGCTACAGCTTTGTAGTGTAAAACACATAACTACTGACTTTAAAATGCGGTACGAATCTTGACGGGATAGGATGTACCGCTCACTTTTTGGCCTCCCAGGACAAGCTCGTAATACCGGCGCTATGGAAGTCCCATAGAAAAAAGACTATACGCAAATTGTGGTAAGGCCAAAAAGGTGTGCAGTGCCCCTAAATCTGCAAGACTCGCAATACCAGCGGTAGTAAAAAAGCAGCGTTATGAGCCTTAACGCTGCTTTTTTACTCATAACGCGCTCACAGCATATACTGTGCCTACTTCCTCAGTGCCACCACTCATATCTGTTGTAACATTAGTGTAAATTGTTTTAAAAAAAAAACTTTTACATCAGTCTGCTAGTGTTATTTAATTTTAGTTGCCTGGCCAGCCTGCCACTGCCAGCCTGTGTGTCAGGCTCACAGCATATACTGTGCCTACTTCCTCAGTGCCACCACTCATATCTGTTGTAACATTAGTGTAATTTTTTTAAAAAAAAACTTTTACATCAGTCTGCTAGTGTTATTTAATTTTAGTTGCCTGGCCAGCCTGCCACTGCCAGCCTGTGTGTCAGGCTCACAGCATATACTGTGCCTACTTCCTCAGTGCCACCACTCATATCTGTTGTAACATTAGTGTAAATTAAAAAAAAAAAAACTTTTACATCAGTCTGTTAGTGTTATTTAATTTTAGTTGCCAGGCCAGCCTGCCACTGCCAGCCTGTGTGTCAGGCTCACAGCATATACTGTGCCTACTTCCTCAGTGCCACCACTCATATCTGTTGTAACATTAGTGTAAATTTTTTAAAAAAAAGCTTTTTTGACTGTGAAATATCAGTCTGCTAGTGTAATCTAATAGAAGTTGCCTGCCTGCCAGCGTGTATGCCAGGCCCACTTGCCAAGTTAGTGCCACCACTCATATTTGTTGTAACAGTAGTGTAAATATTTAAAAAAAAAACTTTTTTGACTGTGAAACATCAGTCTGCTAGTGCAATCTAATTGCAGTTGCCTCCCTGCCAGCATGTGTGCCAGGCCCACTTGCCAACTAGTGCCACCAATCATATTTGTTATAACAGTAGTGTAAATATTTAAAAAAAAAACTTTTTTGACTGTGAAACATCAGTCTGCTAGTGTAACCTAATTGAAGTTGCCTGCCTGCCAGCATGTGTGCCAGGCCCACTTGCCAAGTTAGTGCCACCACTCATATTTGTTATAACAGTAGTGTAAATATTTTAAAAAAAACTTTTTTGACTGTGAAACATCAGTCTGCTAGTGTAATCTAATTGCAGTTGCCTGCCTGCCAGCGTGTGTGCCAGGCCCATTTGCCAACTAGTGCCACCAATCATATTTGTTATAACAGTAGTGTAAATATTTAAAAAAAAAACTTTTTTGACTGTGAAACATCAGTCAGCTAGTGTAATCTAATTGCAGTTGCCTGCCTGTCAAATTTGACCGAGCATCTTTTTCCATCTCCCGGTTCCAAAAATCCATGCCATATACACGTCCCCTGGCGCCGCAACTGCCTCTGGGAACCTTACCATGGGTCCCAGACCGCACGTCTTGTAATTCTCTGTCTGAGAAATTATATATCTATCAAATCTATCTATTTATCTATCAAATATATCTAACTATCAATCGTAACTATCAAATGTATATTGCATCTATTGATCTATGTATTCGTATCTATCAAATGTATATTGCATCTATTGATCTATGTAATTCGTATCTATCAAATGTATATTGCATCTATTGATTTATGTAATTCGTATCTATCAAATGTATATTGCATCTATTGATCTATGTAATCTATGTATCTATCTATCAAATCTATCTATCTCGTGGCCGGACTGTTTTTTGAGAGCCACTTGTGTTTCGGCCAAATTTGAAGTAGGAGGACCGACCAAGCATCTTTTTCCATCTCCCGGTTCCTAAAATCCATGCCATATACACCTCCCCCGATAGGGGGAGTAACAGGTATTAAACTGCTAAGAATAGTACTACTTAACACACCACTCATATCTGGTGGCACAATAGATTGCACACACAGTGCCCCAAATTTGAAGCAGGAGGACCGACCAAGCATCTTTTTCCATCTCCCGGTTCCAAAAATCCATGCCATATACACGTCCCCTGGCGCCGCAATTGCCTCTGGGAACCTTACCATGGGTCCCAGACTGCACATCTTGTAATTCTGTGTCTGGGAAATTATATATCTATCAAATCTATCTCTTTATCTATCAAATCTATCTAACTATCAATCATATCTATCAAATATATATTGCATCTATTGATCTATGTAATTTGTATCTATCAAATGTATATTGCATCTATTGATCTATGTAATTCGTATCTATCACATGTATATTGCATCTATTGATCTATGTAATTCATATCTATCAAATGTATATTGCATCTATTGATCTATGTAATTTGTATCTATCAAATGTATATTGCATCTATTGATCTATGTAATTTGTATCTATCATATGTATATTGCATCTATTGATCTATGTAATCTATGTATCTATCTATCTATCAAATCTATCTATCTGGTGGTTGTGCAAATGGACTGTTTGCGGTTGTTTGCAGTGCGTTACACGGGGAGTTTGGTCTGTCACTGTGAAGCGGGCGTAACCCTTACACTACCTGATCGATACAACATCATACCTGATGTTTTAAAGCACGTTATTCCAAACAATTTAGGAATGTTAGGTGATTTATGCCCTTCATGGATTAAAACCAGACTCTGCATCAACTATGTAATTTTCCGTGGGAGTTTTGCCATGGATCCCCCTCCGGCATGCCACAGTCCCCTTGAAAACAACTTTTCCATCACTATTGTGGCCAGAAAGAGTCCCTGTTGGTTTTAAAGTTCGCCTGCCTATTGAAGTCAATGGCGGTTCGCCCGGTTCGCGAACAGTCACAGAAGTTCGAGTCCGCCGTTCGCGAACCTAAATTTTTAGGTTCGCGACATCACTACTTATATAACAAGCGGATCCGATTTGTCTTTGTGACTCTGTATCCTGAAGTGCCTCTCCACAGACGGCTAAGGCCTCTCAGCTGTTTACTTGTCGGAACTGAGCGGTGACGTCATCTGCCTGCTTCGGACTGCTTCACCCTGCATCACTGCTGTTTGTTTTGGCTCGGTAAGTGCTTACTCCTTTGCATTAGTTTTACTACCTCTCTTGTATGCATACTTTTTTTCATTTTTATCTGATATCAGGCATAAAACTGTGTCCTTAGTCCTTTTACTATTCGGGTGGACTATTAGTTTAAGGCTGTGCGACTGTGTTTATATTAACTGCTCATACTCTGTAATAAAGTATATAAGTGTTATACTTTAGTTACAAGTTCATCTTTCCTTATATATGTCATATCATTACTATTTTTCTTATATAGAGAGTCCAAGATCTTTAGAGCTACAAAATTTATATCAGTAGTACACTCACTGTTTACCATAGATTTAAAGTGATACCACTCCTCTAATAATTCCGCGGGACCGCAGTTGTGATTCTGATACTAGCCAAACCTCTCTCTACAGATAAAATAAATTGCAAAGAAAATTTTGTTCAGAAAACATCACAAAATACTAAGCCTCCTTTTAAAAAGGGAAAAATTAATCCAGCGGATATTCCTGCACACGTTGTTAATTTATCACAAAGAGTGGATCAGATAACCCAGCATGTCAGAGAATTACAGTTAGAAATGAGAATCTGAAAAAATACATTAATGAAAACTTAAAACCTCCCCAACCCCAAATCATTGTACCTGTAGTCGGACTTCCTGAAAAATTTACAGGAGATAGAACACGTTACAGAGAGTTCAAGAATGCTTGTAATTTGATGTTTACTCTAAAACAAAAAACCTACCCTACAGAGCGCATTAAGGTGTTCACTGTGATCTCATTTCTTATTGGGGAACCCAGGGCATGGGCAGACACATTTTTTGAAAGTAATGATGTTATTTTGAATTCCCTGTCCCAATTTTTTCAGTCTATGTCTCTTCTTTATGATGACCCTAATAAGCAGGCCACCGCTGAATCAACAATTATATCCTTACGTCAGTGGAAAAGACCAGTTGAGGACTATATTGCAGATTTTAAGTGGTGGTGTAAGGATACATTATGGAATATCTCCTTAAAAAATCAGTTTCGCATAGGTCTGTCAGATGCCATGAAAGATGAGTTAGCTAGAACTACCATGCCTGACTCAATAGATTCCATAATGACCCTCTGTATCTCCATCGATCGACATCTAAGGGAGAGGCGTAAAGAAAAGATCAGTTCAGATTCTACTTCACAAAAATACTCTCCTTCTAGTACTTATACTCCCATTTCAAGAGACACTTCAGAACCCATGGAAATCGGTATAGTTCGTGGGCCTATATCCCAAGAGGAGAAAAATAGAAGAATTAAAAAATTATGCCTTTACTGCGCAGGAAAATCTCATTCTGTCAAGGACTGTCCTATTCTCCTAAAACAAAAGATGGGTAAGAATAGAAATTCCTATGTTACTGTAAATTTCCTTTCTAATCAAAATGTTTACGTTCAACTTGATATCTCGTTACAGTGGGAGCAACATCAGGTGAAGTTTGAGGCTGTCATTGATTCAGGAGCCTGTAGCAATTACATAGATTTTGATTTTGTGTGTTCAAATAAAATCCCTACTGTTAAAAAGCAAACTCCCCTTGTACTACGTGTTATTGATACCCTCTTCTGTTAATACCACAGTTGATAGAGCGTCTACATGGAGCTACTATATTTACAAAATTAGGTTTACGAGGTGCTTATAATTTAGTGAGAATCCGTAAGGGTGATGAATGGCTTACTGCTTTCTGTACAAGATACAGATTTTTTGAGTATAATGTAATGCCATTTGGTCTCACTAATGCACCAGCTACATTCCAAACATTTCGTGAATTACATTTTTTGGTATATACTAGACGTGTATCTAGTAATCTATCTAGACGACATACCTGTATTCTCTGATTCTTATGAAGAACATCTAAGTCATGTCAAAACAGTCCTCCAAAGACTACGTGAAAACTCGTTATTTGCTAAACTGGAGAAATGTGTGTTTAACACACAAACCATTACTTTTTTGGGTTATTCCATCTCCCCAGCAGGAATTGAGATGGAATCCAGAAAAATCAACTCAATAACAGAGTGGAAAGCCCCACAGTCAAAGAAAAAAGTTCAACAATTTATGGGGTTCTCTAATTTTAATTTTTACCTGGAATTTTTTTAAAAATTTTGCATCGATATGTAAACCTATAACATATTTAACAAAAAAGGAGAATAAACCTTTTAAATGGACACCTGAAGCAGACAGTGCTTTCACGCTGTTAAAAGAACTTTTCACTACTGCTCCAATTCTTCAATTCCCGGATGCATCACTCCAATACATTTTAGAGGTTGACGCTTCTGACTACGCCTTAGGAGCAATTCTCTCTCAGAAAAAATCTATGCTACATCCTTTACATCCCGTAGCCTATTATTCCAGAATTATGACTTTAGCTGAAACACACTACCCAATCAGAGAAAAAGAATTGCTTGCAATTAAATCCACGTTAGAAAATTGGAGGCATCTTCTGGAAGGAACTACGTTACCTATTTAAATATACTCTGATCATAGGAATCTACAATTCCTACAATCCACCAAGACTCTCACCTCACACCAAATTTGCTGGAGTCTCTTCTTTTTCAGGTTCAACTACTTGATAACATACCGTCCTGGATCCAGGAACGGAAAAGCGGACGCTCTCTCCAGAAAAGATGACAGACCAATTAAGGCTCCAACTACTACACCTATCATTCCAACAGATAGAATCATATGCCTTTTGAGTCTATCCCCTGAAGCATTTAAAAGGTTGCAACAACGAGATCTTTCACTTCCTAAGAATAGGTTAGTTAAAAACAGGAATGGTTTATATTACTTTAAGAAGCTTCTATATGTGCCTAAATCTTTGCATCCTCATGTTCTACAAGCGTGTCATGACACCCATCTTATTGGTCACCCAAGTCAAAATAAAACCTATCACCTTATAAAAAAACAATACTGGTGGCCATCCATGATGAAAGTTACCTTGGAATATGTGAAAACTTGTCATACCTGTGCTACCACCAAGGCTGAAAGATCAAAACCTTACTGTTTGCTACTTCCACTTCCAATTCCTAAAAAACCTTGGTCAGATATTTCTATGGATTTCATAGTTGAGTTACCCAAATCCAACAATTACAACACCATCTTTGTAGTTGTAGACCTTCTCACTAAGATGGCCCATTTTGTACCATGCAGTTCTCTTCCCAGTGCTTCTCAGATGGCTCGCTTATTCTTAGACAATATTGTTAAGCTTCATAGACTCCCAAATAGTATCACCACTGACCGCGGAACACAATTCACTTCAAAATTCTGGAGGGAGTTATGTCACATCCTATGTATTGAACTACGATTCTCCACATCATACCATCCTCAATCCAATGGCCAAATGGAGCGTACCAACCAATGGCTGGAGCAGTATTTAAGAATTTTCTGTAATACCCAACAGAACAACTGGTTGACTTTACTCTCTTCTGCAAAATTTGCCTTTAATAACTCTGTCTACTACCCGTCAAACTCAGTTTTTTTGCTAATTATGGATATCATCCAACCTTTCATTGGTTGCCATCTAGAGAAATGCCTAATCAATACCTTACTGATCTCACAAATACTCTTTCCAACAATTTCCTTACTTTACAGGGAAATATCAAAGCTGCACAAGACAAACAAAAATTCTTCTATGATTTGAGAAGACGTCCCTTGACCAATTATTCAGTTGGAGACAAGGTTTGATTATCCACTAAACATATTAAGCTTCACGCTCCTTCCAGGAAGTTTCCCTCTCATTTTATAGGTCCTTTCTCTATAAAACGTATTGTGAACCAGAATGCTTTGACTTTGGATTTGCCTTCCTCTTTTCAAATCCATTCTACCTTCCACGTTTCCCTTCTCAAACCCTACCACCCAGTGTGATCTACCATCTCAAACCCTTTGCCGACCTTACAAGATTCGGATCTACAATACGAAGTTAATTCCATTTTAGATTCCAGAAGACGAAAGGATGTACTTGAGTATCTTGCACATTGGCAGGGATACGATTCTGAGGAGGATTCCTGGGAGCCAGCTTTGAATATCTCTGCTTCCCGTTTGGTTTCCTTGTTCCACTGTAATGCTGCTAAATTTCCTGAAATAAGTTTATGAAGAATTTTGGGATCACAACTGCAGTTACCAATGTATTACTATTTGAGAGGTTATTTTAGTTCTGTCCCTTTAAGAAGGGTATGAGTTATTTGGTTACAGGAGAGGAATATTGTCCTGTAAACTTCAGTAGATAATGATTTTAGTTACAATAAGCAGCAATATATTAAAGTCTTTATTAACATGGAAGTCCAGTATTAAGCTCTGCTGCAAACTTGAAAATGGAGGATTCACTTTGAGTGTAAACAGGAGTTCATGTACAGTCCTTTAGTTTGTATGCATTTACAGAATTAAACAGTCAACAGCTTAAGTAACAGAAGATATTGGTAAAAAATTTACTCACAGATCTGTAGGTGTGGTTGTATGTACCAATCATTTGTTAGCACAACCAGAGCTTGTTTGAGGAAGGGAGCTGTGATCTTTGTCTGCTCTGACTGACTGTTGTGATGTCACGCTGGGGGTGTGAGCCTGTGCACCAATCGGATGCAGAGAAAATCGGCAGTGTATAGTAGTTGAGAGTACAAGCAAAAACTGTATTAAATAACAGTGTTTACTGCCAATATGCACAACAGAAGGTATGAAGCTGAGTCCAGGATACCTATTTATGTAAGTAAGTAGAATCCAGTTAATTTAGTAGAAAAAAAACAGGGAAGTTCAGTTAATCGGTCTGTTTGTAATCATTCAGACTCCTGTCTGTTTGTCAATGATAAGTCCTTGTTTTAGGAAATAACTGAAGCAAGCAGTATTTGCAGAGTGTAAAGGTTCCTTTGATAAGATTGCTCCAAATAGGCTTTTCAGCAAGATTAAATCCTTGATAGTCCTTGGAACAAGGTGTCAGGCTTTTGAGTTCAGCACAACTAAGAATAGTTGACAATGTGCAGTAGGAATTGTGGGAGTTTATAGAGCAGGTCTTAAAGGGACATAGCTCAACAAAATATATGTTACAGGACCCCCCCTCAAAGGGATTAGCACGATGGAAAGCAGAGATCAATCTTGAAGCAAATATATTATCAGCAGGTTCCCAGGAATCATCATCAGGTTGATAACCTTTCCAACGGATTAGATATTGAAGTTTTCCTTTGAGTAACCTGGAGTCCAATATTGCGGTAATCTCATAAATTTCCTCATCTACAATTATGGGTGGAAGTAATGAATTAGCAGATTGAAGTCTGGTTTCAGTATATGGTTTTAATAAAGAAACATGGAATGTCGGATGGAACTTATATTGAGTAGGAAGATCCAAGGTAACTGCATTTTCATTCACCACCTTAATGATAGGGAAAGGACCAATAAAAAGTTGAGTGAATTTCCTACTGGGTGTATTCAATCTTAGATTTTTTGTAGAAAGCCATACCTTATCCCCCATAGAGTAAACAGGAGGTTTCCTTCTTTTAGTATCGTACTATTTCTTCTGTTTCATCTGTGCTTCTTTAATGTTGTCTTTGAGGAAACCTAATGATTCAGCAAGGCTGTTGCTTGTCTCATCTACTTTTGGAGAAGTGGTATTCATATAAGGGAAGAGATGGAATGTTGGATGATATCCGTAATTAGAATAGAACGGAGTCATTTTCGTGGATGCATTCAAAGTGTTATTGTATGCATATTCTGCGGTAGAAATCTTGTTATACCATTGGTCTTGGTGGAAAGAACAGTAGCATCTGATGTACTGTTTCAGCCATTGGTTTACCCTTTCTGTTTGTCCATTCATCTGAGGATGGAATGCGGTACTGTACTGTGATATACCTTTAAGGTATATCCCCGCCTATCTCTTTCTCCACCCTATTTATAGCAGTTCTGGGCAGTCATTCCTTGCCTTAAAATTGTTGTAACTCTGTGGAATTTGTCAGACCGTATTCTAAATTACTTATCAGCATTTACTTAGCATTAATCTCTTATTATCAGCTATTCTATTTGAGCTACTTTCCGTTTTGGAACTGATTTGTGTCTTTATGTGTATCTCAGTTTACTTTCTGCCTTCTTACCTGGAGCGTTAGCCAACGCATCTGTAACCTGTTTTTCCAACCATCATTCAGATCAAGGAGCCGCCGGATCTACATCCCAGCGTTCCCGGAAGCCGCACTCGCACTGTCACCTCTGACCGGAGCGGTCGTATAGGTAATTCGTCTCCGCATATTAAGGTACAGATCTCTAACTTCTAACTGGTATAAACTAAATACTTACCTATCTGTTCAGTGACCGTTTGTCTCTGCTACAACTCTGCAATTCTCTGGATCGTTTCTGGTTTCTTAAAGGCACATACTCCATTGTTATGAATGTGAACTGTATATATTTTATGGATGTAAGTGTGAGTGCGTGAAGATATCTGGATACAAGATTAAGGATATGTTTTACAGAGACATAAGTACTGCTACTACAAAGTAAACCTTGCTGTATTATCTGATACATTACTTAAGACTTAACCTGAACTTCAGCTCCTTTTTGAGAACAGACCATCTTCTATTCTGTTTCTACCTACTCAATTGTGCTGCTTATTATTGGTCATTATTATAAACCTGACCTTTATAAGTAGTTTCTCTTCAATTCAGTAACCGTCTCACTTATGATCTAACAGGTAGTTTGAGCCATATTACCTGTTTTATCATTAATAGAGCAACATCCCTTATAAAATTACACTGCAAACATACCTGCTAAAGACAGGTCACCACATGTACCTTTGATTGATTTGAAGGACTTTGCATAGAGCTTTCCAAAACTTGGAGGTGAACTGAGAACCTCTGTCAGTTATAATGATGGAAGGTAGACCATGTAACTTAACTATGTTATGTAAAAATAACTGTGCAGTTTCTGATGAAGTAGGGAGCTTTCGGTAAGGAATGAAGTGCGCCATCTTTGTTAGAAGATCTACCACCACTAAAATAGTATTACAATTATTGGATAATGGTAGATCGACTATAAAATCCATAACAATAGTCTGCCAAGGCCTGTCAGGAATAGGAAGAGATTTTAGGTAACCATATGGCCGAGCTTTTTCGGGTTTTAAGATAGTACAAGTCTCACAGGTTTTAACATAATCTTCTACAGATTTATCAATGTTAGGCCACCAGTAATTCCTTTTTATTAGTTCTGATGTCTTATTAATCCCTGGATGTCCTGCCAAAGGTGAATCATGATGATTGCATAAAATTTCTGTTCTAAGAGGAGGTGGTATGAATATCTTGTCCTGGTGATAATAGAGGAAATCATCCTTTTGTTGTAATTTCTTCTTTGAATAAGTAAGGTCTTCCTTTTGAGTTTTACGTAGGAATTCGTAAGGTGTTACCATGGCACAAAAATGTTCTGGTGTGAGTATAGAATGTGGTGGAGATTGGTTTGGAATTTGGTTAAATCTTCTGGATAAAGCGTCAGCTTTACCATTTTTTGAACCTGGATGATATGTGATATGGAAGTTGAAACGTGTAAAGTACAGACTCCATCGGAGTTGGCGAGCTGAAAGAGTCTTACTGGATTGTAAGTACTCTAAATTCCGATAGTCTGTATATATAAGTATTGGTATTTTGGTACCTTCAAGTAGGTGACGCCAGTGTTCAAAGGCTTTTCTGATAACCAGAAGCTCCTTGTCACTAATAGAATAATTTAATTCCGGAGATGTCATTAGTTTAGAGAAGAAAGCAACGGGATGAACAGGATCTGAAGGGGTCTTCCTTTGAGAAAGGATGGCTCCCATAGCATAGTTGGATGCATCTACCTCTAAAATATACTGTAAATCAGGATTTGGAAATTGTAGTATTGGTGCAGTGGTAAAGGATTTCTTTAATGTATTGAATGCTTCTTCAGAATGAGAATTCCAATTGAAAGGTGTCTTAGATCCTGTGAGTATAGTTAAAGGTTTAACTATGTTGGAAAAACCTTTAATAAATTTCCGATAGAAATTGGCAAAGCCCAGGAAATGTTGGACTTCCTTGGTGTTAGTTGGTACGGGCCAAGTTTGTATTGCCTCTACTTTACCGTCTTCCATCTTAAGTCCAGCAGATGATATATGATACCCTAGGAAGGATAACTGGTTAACGGGGAAAAGACACTTCTCAGGCTTGGCGTATAAACGGTGTGTCCTTAACCTTCCTAGAACCCAACGTACATGTTTTATATGGTCTTCTTCATTGTCTGAATATATGAGAATATCATCTAAGTACACGACCATGCACACGTCCAACAAATCTCTGAAGATGTCATTAATGAAGTGTTGGAACGTGGCTGGGGCATTGCAAAGCCCGAATGGCATTACTAGGTATTCGTAAAGTCCGTAGCGAGTTCTAAAGGCTGTTAGCCACTCATCTCCCTCGCGAATCCTTACCAAATTGTATGCTCCTCTCAAGTCTAACTTTGACTATATCTTTGCATCACAGAGCCTTTCCACCAGTTCAGGTATCAGCGGGAGAGGATAACGGTTCTTTACCGTAAGTTTATTAAGTTCCCAGTAATCGATGATTGGTCTAAGGGAAAGATCTTTGTTCCTGACGAAAAAGATTCCAGCTCCAGCAGGAGAAGTGGATGGCCTGATGAATCCTTTCTTCATGTTCTTGTCCAAATAATTTTTAAGATGTTGCAATTCTGGCTTGGATAACGGATAAATGTGTCCATATGGAATGGTGGTTCCTGGAAGAAGTTCAATAGGACAGTGCCTCTTTTTTACTAAAAACATCAGTGAAATCTATGTAATGTTCTGGTAAATTAAATTCTGAAACCTGTAGTATATTCTGGTGGGGATAACATGTTTTTTTACAAAAATTGAGTCAAAATCTATCTGCAAAGTACCCCAATTTACTTTTGGTTGATGGAGTTGTAGCCATGAGAGACCTAGAACTACAGGAAATAATGGTGAAGGTATGATATCAAAGGTGATATACTCTGTGTGACCTGTCTCAGTTACTGTTTTTAGCGGGATGGTATGGTGTGTGATAGGACCGGTTTTAATGTACGACCCATCAATAACTCTTATAGACACAGGGTTTACTTTTGCACATAAAGGTATTTTATTTCTTTTTGCTAAATCAAAATCCAAAAAATTAGAGTATGCTCCAGAATCCACGATGGCCTCAGTTGGAAGTGTTAGTAGGTCCCACTGCAAAGACAGAGGTAAGGTCCAGTAAGCAGAGTTAAAAACTTTATTGGTGAGACAGTTATTTTTATGAGAAAAGTACTTACTGCTCTTCTGGCGTTGAAGAATGGGACATTCTTTTACGGTGTGTGTAGGGGAAGCACAATACATACAAAGGTTCGCCCTTTTCTTTCTAAGCCTTTCTTTTAGCTGAAGGGGTCCCTTCATAATGCCTAAATCCATGGGAACTGGTGTGTCCTTTTGAGTGAGAGATCTATTGCTTGATGGAAATTTTTTCTGTGGACTATCTGAATATGTTCTTTCAGCACATCTTTCTCTTAAACGTCTATCCAATTGTATTGAGAGGTCTATTAATCCTTCGAGTGTCCTGGGTAAATCTGTGCGTGCTAATTCATCCTTTACAGAATCATTTAACCCCAGTCTGTCTTGGTTCCGAAGTGATACATCACTCCATTCTGAGTCCTTAGCGTATAACTTAAATTCTGTTAAATATTCTTCTACAGGACGGCAGCCCTGGTTAAGTGAACACATATTGGTTTCAGCTGAAAGTTGCTTATGAGTGTCTTCATATAAAGTTCCCATCTGTGAAAAAAAATCTGATAGTGACCCTAGTATGGGATCATCATTCTCAAAAAAAAACATCCGCCCATTTGCGGGGTTCCCCTCTTAGGAATTAAATAACAGTCATAACTTTAATCCTTTCAGAAAAATAAGTTTTAGGTCTCATTTGAAAAAGTAATATACAAGCATTTCTGAATTGTCTGAAGGTTGCCCTGTCTCCTGTAAAAAGGTCTGGGAGGGATACCTGGGGTTCTGGTGTATTATCCCTAACCATTACTTTAAGAGTATAATTTTGGGCTTTTAATTCTCTAAGTCCCTGTGTTAATTGTTCCACACACTGGGACAAACTGTAGACAACATTTGGTAGATCTGCTGGATCCATTTGTAGGTCAATTATTATGTAATGCTGCTAAATTTCCTGAAATAAGCTTATGAAGAATTTTGGGATCACAACTGCAGTTACCAATTTATTACTATTTGAGAGGTTATTTTAGTTATGTCCCTTTAAGAAGGGTATGAGTTATTTGGTTACAGGAGAGGAATGTTGTCCTGTAAACATCAGTAGATAATGATTTTAGTTACAATAAGCAGCAATACAGGGAGTGCAGAATTATTAGGCAAATGAGTATTTTGACCACATCATCCTCTTTATGCATTTTGTCTTACTCCAAGCTGTATAGGCTCGAAAGCCTACTACCAATTAAGCATATTAGGTGATGTGCATCTCTGTAATGAGAAGGGGTGTGGTCTAATGACATCAACACCCTATATCAGGTGTGCATAATTATTAGGCAACTTCCTTTCCTTTGGCAAAATGGGTCAAAAGAAGGACTTGACAGGCTCAGAAAAGTAAAAAATAGTGAGATATCTTGCAGAGGGATGCAGCACTCTTAAAATTGCAAAGCTTCTGAAGCGTGATCATCGAACAATCAAGCGTTTCATTCAAAATAGTCAACAGGGTCGCAAGAAGCGTGTGGAAAAACCAAGGCGCAAAATAACTGCCCATGAACTGAGAAAAGTCAAGCGTGCAGCTGCCAAGATGCCACTTGCCACCAGTTTGGCCATATTTCAGAGCTGCAACATCACTGGAGTGCCCAAAAGCACAAGGTGTGCAATACTCAGAGACATGGCCAAGGTAAGAAAGGCTGAAAGACGACCACCACTGAACAAGACACACAAGCTGAAACGTCAAGACTGGGCCAAGAAATATCTCAAGACTGATTTTTCTAAGGTTTTATGGACTGATGAATTGAGAGTGAGTCTTGATGGGCCAGATGGATGGGCCCGTGGCTGGATTGGTAAAGGGCAGAGAGCTCCAGTCTGACTCAGACGCCAGCAAGGTGGAGGTGGAGTACTGGTTTGGGCTGGTATCATCAAAGATGAGCTTGTAGGGCCTTTTCGGGTTGAGGATGGAGTCAAGCTCAACTCCCAGTCCTACTGCCAGTTTCTGGAAGACACCTTCTTCAAGCAGTGGTACAGGAAGAAGTCTGCATCCTTCAAGAAAAACATGATTTTCATGCAGGACAATGCTCCATAACACGCGTCCAAGTACTCCACAGCGTGGCTGGCAAGAAAGGGTATTGTTAGGGGTAGTATGAACCTGACGGCAGCCATCTTGTTCCCCGCAGCCATTTTGTAATGATTATACTTTTATTATAATGGTTCATTCTGTAGTGAGAAATATATGCTTGCTATTGTATTTTCCTTAGCCGGTTAGCCTTGTAGAAAGTCCCTGGCCGCACGCCCAGAAGAATGTTCTATCAATAAGATGGTCCAGCGACCTTGTTCTCTCCGCAGATGGTAGTTTGTTATGACCATGTAATTATTGTTATGAGAAACTCATGTTCCAGTTTTTCCTTGTAAATTGCTCTGTATAACTGTGTAAGATGACGCGGTCCTAACGTGTCATCCCCTTAACCCTGTATGTTACTATAAGAAAGGCTTGCACTGTGAAATAAACAGAATTGGCTTTCGATCATAATGCTGCGTGGTCTGAGTCATTCTAAGGGGCCCTTATCAGGTAATCTACATATGCCTCAGGTGGTACACTAGGCCCCAGGCTTTGGCCTGCACTGACACTTACCCCCTGAAGGGGACACCTAACAGGTATAAAAGAAGAAAATCTAATGACATGGCCTCCTTGTTCACCTGATCTGAACCCCATTGAGAACCTGTGGTCCATCATCAAATGTGAGATTTACATGGAGGGAAAACAGTACACCTCTCTGAACAGTGTCTGGGAGGCTGTGGTTACTGCTGCACGCAATGTTGATGGTGAACAGATCAAAACACTGACAGAATCCATGGATGGCAGGCTTTTGAGTGTCCTTGCAAAGAAAGGTGGCTATATTGGTCACTGATTTGTTTTTGTTTTGTTTTTGAATGTCAGAAATGTATATTTGTGAATGTTGAGATGTTATATTGGTTTCACTGGTAAAAATAAATAATTGAAATGGGTATATATTTGTTTTTTGTTAAGTTGCCTAATAATTATGCACAGTAATAGTCACCTGCACACACAGATATCCCCCTAAAATAGCTATAACTAAAAACAAACTAAAAACTACTTCCAAAACTATTCAGCTTTGATATTAATGGAGTTTTTTGGGTTCATTGAGAACATGGTTGTTGTTCAATAATAAAATTAATCCTCAAAAATACAACTTGCCTAATAATTCTGCACTCCCTGTATATTAAAGTCTTTATTAACATGGAAGTCCAGTATTAAGCTCTGCTGCAAACTTGAAAATGGAGGATTCACTTTGAGTGTAAACAGGAGTTCATGTACAGTCCTTTAGTTTGTATGCATTTACAGAATTAAACAGTCAACAGCTTAAGTAACAGAAGATATTGGTAAAACATTTACTCACAGATCTGTAGGTGTGGTTGTATGCACCAATCATTTGTTAGCACAACCGGAGCTTGTTTGAGGAAGGGAGCTGTGATCTTTGTCTGCTCTGACTGACTGTTGTGATGTCACGCTGGGGGTGTGAGCCTGTGCACCAATCGGATGCAGAGAAAATCAGCTGTGTATAGTAGTTGAGAGTACAAGCAAAAACTGTATTAAATAACAGTGTTTACTGCCAATATGCACAGCAGAAGGTATAAAGCTGAGTCCAGGATACCTATTTATGTAAGTGAGTAGAATCCAGTTAATTTAGTAGACAAAAACAGGGAAGTTCAGTTAATTGGTCTGTTTGTAATCATTCAGACTCCTGTCTGTTTGTCAATGATAAGTCCTTGCTTTAGGAAATAACTGCAGCAAGCAGTATTTGCAGAGTGTAAAGGTTCCTTTGATAAGATTGCTCCAAATAGGCTTTTCAGCTAGATTAAATCCTTGATAGTCCTTGGAACAAGGTGTCAGGCTTCTGAGTCCAGCACAACTAAGAATAATTGACAATGTGCAGTAGGAATTGTGGGAGTTTATAGAGCAGGTCTTAAAGGGACATAGCTCAACAAAATATATGTTACATCCACAGACGTTTTCCTGACCGACCCAAGCCCTGACCTACGTTGTGGTTCTGTTTTTTTTTTTTTGGGGGGGGGGGGGGGTCTGTAAGTTATATGTATCATCACCTTCTCCTCCTGCTTTTACGGGTACCTTTAGAACTATTAAGCTTAAACTTGTTCAATTTGGATATTTGTATTTGTACCTTTAAATGAGAATATCAAAAACAGAACGATTCCAGCCTCCAAATTCAATAAAAGGCCTTTATTATTTCATGCAGGGTCCCAGAACAAACATACAACGTTTCAGGTCTATACTAGACCCTTATTCATGTATACTTAATTAAACACAGGTTTGTCTTTTATAGCCACACCTGTTACCTATTCACATGGGAACATCTTTGTACATAATAGTGACCTCTTGTGGATGTAAATCATACTACAACCATTAATAAATGTACCCATGAGAATATTGTAAATATGTACATTAAAATTGCAATTAAAAACCTATATATACAATTTAAAAAAGAGAACAACATACAGTCAACAGATTGCCTAGAGTAAAAGAAACAATTTTTACCTTATTACATATTATTATTTTAAACCAAATTCTATGTTGTCATTTCATACCAGAATGAACAGATAGGTTCATATCTGGGAATTAGAATTACCCAAAGTTAAAGAGATGGTTATTTCAGGATATATTCAAAGCAGGAAATTCTACATCACAAAACTGTTGTTTCAAAGACAGATGCCAACTTTACAGAAATAGGTTCCAATCAAAGTCCTTATTGAGACCTTTAGGGATAAGGGCTTCAAGTTTATAAATCCAGAACATCTCTCTAGTTTTTAAGAGATGCTCTCTATCTCCTCCCCTTCTAGGTTTGTCTACCTGTTCTATAATTTGAAATTTGATTTATAAACTTGAAGCCCTTATCCCTAAAGGTCTCAATAAGGACTTTGATTGGAATCTATTTCTGTAAAGTTGGCATCTGTCTTTGAAACAACAGTTTTGTGATGTAGAATTTCCTGCTTTGAATATATCCTGAAATAACCATCTCTTTAATTTTGGGTAATCCTAATTCCCAGATATGAGCCTATCTGTTCATTCTGGTATGAAATGACAACATAGAATTTGGTTTAAAATAATAATATGTAAAAAGGTAAAAATTGTTTCTTTTACTCTAGGCAATCTGTTGACTGTATGTTGTTCTCTTTTTTAAATTGTATATATAGGTTTTTAATTGCAATTTTAATGTACATATTTCAATATTCTCATGGGTACATTTATTAATGGTTATAGTATGATTTACATCCACAAGAGGTCACTATTATGTACAGAGATGTTCCCATGTGAATAGGTAACATGTGTGGCTATAAAAGACAAAAACCTGTGTATAATTAAGTATACATGATTAAGGGTCTAGTATAGACCTGAAACGTTGTATGTTTGTTCTGGGACCCTGCATGAAATAATAAAGGCCTTTTATTGAATATGGAGGCTGGAATCATTCTGTTTTTGATGTCTAAGAACATTTGGCAAATCTAATATTCCGTGCCCCTTGACAGAAGAAAAAGTGTGCTGTTTTTCCACATTTCTTGGAAGTTTTAAATGAGAATATACACCCCATTTTCCAGTATAAAGGAGGACTAGTAACACCAATCATTGCTTGTTATTGGTGGATATCCGGTCTCTGATATCTAGCTATTAACAAAGTGTTCATTGTTACTGTGCTTCACCTTGAATTCCTTCTCTCAAAGGGATCCGATTTGTCTTTGTGACTGTATCCTGAAGTGCCTCTCCACGGACCGCTAAGGCCTCTCAGCTGTTTACTTGTCGGAACTGAGCGGTGACGTCATCTGCCTGCTTCGGACTGCTTCACCCTGCATCGCTGCTGTTTGTTTTGGCTCAGTAAGCGCTTACTCCTTTGCATTAGTTTTACTACCTCTCTTGTATGCATACTTTTTTCATTTTTATCTGATATCAGGCATAAAACTGTGTCCTCAGTCCTTTTACTATTCGGGTGGAATATTAGTTTAAGGCTGTGCGACTGTGTTTATATTAACTGCTCATACTCTGTAATAAAGTATATAAGTGTTATACTTTAGTTACAAGTTCATCTTTCCATATATACGTCATATCATTACTATTTTTCTTATATAGAGAGTCCAAGATCTTTAGAGCTACAACACTTATATCTGTAGTACACTCATTGTTTACCATAGATTTAAAGTGATACCACTCCTCTAATAATTCTGTAGGACCGCAGTTGTGATTCTGATACTAGCCAAACCTCTCTCTACAGATAAAATAAATTATAAAGAAAATTTTGCTCAGAAAACATCACAGAGAATCTGTAAAACATAATGTACATGTGTATATGGTACAAGGGGGCTGCAAACATGAGGCACAATAAGCACTGGTAAAACATGTACCTGTGTATATTACACAGCATGGCTGTATGCACTAGGCAGAAGGCGTAATAGTAAAACAGAACGTATATGTGTATATTGTGCAAGGAGGCTGCAAGCATGAGGCACAACAAGCACCTGTAAAACAGCATGTGCATGTATATATGGTACAAGGGATCTGCAAGCATGAGGCACAAGAAGCACCATTAAAACAGCATGGATATGTATGTATGGTACAAGGGATCTGCAAGCATGAGGCACAAGAAGCAGTGCACCATTAAAACAGCATGGATATGTATGTATGGTACAAGGGATCTGCAAGCATGAGGCACAAGAAGCACCAGTAAAACAGAACGTATATGTATATATGGTACAAGGGATCTGCAAGCATGAGGCACAAGAAGCACCTGTAAAACAGCATGTACATGTGTATATGGTACAAGGGATCTGCAAGCATAAAGCACAACAAGCATCTGTAAAACAGCATGTACATGTATGTATGGTACAAGGGAGGGCAAGCATGAGGCACAATATGCACCTGTACAACAGCATGTACCTGTGTATATGGTACAAGGGAGTTGCAAGCATGAGGCACAACAAGCACCTGTAAAACATCATGTACCTGTGTATATGGTACAAGGGAGTTGCAAGCATGAGACACAACAAGCACCTTTAAAAAAAAGCATGTACCTCTGTATATGGTACAAGGGAGTGCAAGTATGAGGCACAACAAGCACCTGTAAAACAGCATGTACATGTATGTATGGTACAAGGGAGGGCAAGCATGAGGCACAACAAGCACCTGTAAAAAAAGCATGTACCTCTGTATATGGTACAAGGGAGTGCAAGTATGAGGCACAAGAAGCACCTGTAAAACAGAATGTACCTGTGTATATGGTACAAGGGAGTGCAAGCATGAGGCACAACAAGCACCTGTAAAACAAAATGTACTTGTGTATATGGTACAAGGGGGCTGGAAGCATGAAGCACATCAGCACCTGTAAAACAGCATACATTTGTGTATATGGTATACAAGGGAGTGCAAGCATGAGGCACAATGAATACATGTAAAACAGCATCTGCATGTATATATGGTACAAGAGAGTGCAAGCATGAGGCACAACAAGCACCTGTAAAACAGCATGTACCTGTGTATATGGTACAAGGGAGTGCAAGCATGAGGAACATTAAGCACCTGTAACACAGCATGTACCTGTGTATATGGTACAAGGGGGCTGCAAGCATGAGGCACAACAAGCACCTGTAAAACATCATGTACTTGTGTATATGGTACAAGGGAGTGCAAACATGAGACACAATGAGTACCCGGAAAACAGCATCTGCATGTATATATAGTACAAGGGAGTGCAAGCATGAGGCACAACAAGCACCTGTAAAACAGCATGTACCTGTGTATATGGTACAAGGGAGTGCAAGCATGAGGAACATTAAGCACTTGTAACACAGCATGTACCTGTGTATATGGTACAAGGGGGCTGCAAGCATGGGGCACATCAAACACCTGAAAAACAGAATGTACCTGTGTATATGGTACAAGGGGGCTGCAAGCATGAGGCACAACAAGCACCTGTAAAACATCATGTACCTGTGTATATGGTACAAGGGAGTGCCAACATGAGGCACAATGAGTACCCGGAAAACAGCATCTGCATGTATATATGGTACAAGGGAGTGCAAGCATGAGGCACAATAAGCCCCTGTAAAACATCATGTACTTGTGTATATGATACAAGGGAGTGCAAGCATGCGGCACAGCAAGCACCAGTGGCTCCTGTAAGCATAATGAAGGCTGATGTTAGGAGGAAGTGGGGGAGGAGCTGCAAGGTGATAAAGCCTTGCGGCTGAGCGGGAAAGCCAGCAGTTGTTATTCAGTTAAGTTGGAGAAGCATCCTTTGCAGTTGGTGGCTTTCTCACTCAGCCTGCGTCATGGCTGATTTAGCGGATTTGTTCCGTCGGCTGGAGGAGGCTGCAGTGGAAAATGGACCTACCTGGCTCTCTGAGCAGGTCCAATTGTTGCTGGGGGCTCCGGTATCGGCTGTGGAGGTGCAGGAGCTGTCGGTTCCCAGGAAGAAGTCCACCAGGCGATCCAGGCCTCCATCTTGTCTCAGCCCTGATGTCAGCAGGAGGACGTCGGTTGCACGAAGATCCGGTCCGGTTCCGGGTAAGAAGCTTGCAGAGGCAGCGGCAGTGGCGGGTCCGGCGGCTGTGTGTCCGGTGGCGATGATGTCATCACCGGGTGAGAGCGGCAGGGATCCGGAGCGGAGGTCCGTAGCTGGCCTAGCCACTAAGCCTGGAGGTATGGGTAAGGTGGCTCACGGCCAGGTTGGTCCTGACCTGGGGGGGGAGGGGCCATCTGGGAGGTGCTATAACGGCCAGGGTGGCCCCCTGGTTCCTTTTGGAGGGGTAGTGATGCATAGTGGTAGTGATGAGGAGGAGGGACAGGCCACAGCAGTATCGGTTGTTGGTGATCCCAGAGTAAGGCAGGGTGAGTTAGGCTTGGGTCCTCTCCAGCTTAGGCCCATGGGTCTTAATCAGTTTAGTGGTGGCGAGGTGAGTGGGGTTGTTAGGCCACAAGGGGGGGGGGCTTGTTGATCTAGATTATGGGTCTGGGGAGGAATATGAGGAGTTTGAGCTGGGCCCTGGGGAGGTGGACTTATTTTTGAACTCATCTGATGAGGAGTGTGTTCCTCCCTCCCCTGGGTCCTCCAGTAAACATGTCAGTCTTTTTGGGGGGTCAGCTGATAAGTCCTCTGCGGGTCCCAGGCCTGAGTCTGGTAGCCATTTTGTGGGGGGAGGGGTTCCTGCCAGGTCCAGGGAGGAGGTTGTGGTGTGTGGCTCACATGTTAGTTTTTCTCTTCCAGAGCATAGCCCATCTGGACAACGGCCAGAGCCTCAGCCTGGTCCATCTGCGAGGGAGGATGTCTTCGACAGCCTTGAGGAGGAATGCTCTGGCTTGCACAGCTCCTGGATGGATTCTATTCGTCTGGAGCCTGACGACGGTTCGCAGCATGAGGTTCAGCCTGTTGGACGCAGAGAGGTGAGGTGTGGTGTCTCGGGCGGGGTTTTGGAGTTGGCCAGGGATCAGAGTGGGGCCCAGGTGTATACGGCGGCCACTCAGGGTGGTATAGGTGGTAGGGGTCGGCTACATAGGCCAGGAGGACATGGAGTTATACCTAGGGAGGGGTCTAGAAGACGGCCAGTGGTGGACGTTGCTTGGCCTGGAGGTGAGAGTGGGGGAGCTCCCAAGAGGGGTAGGGGAGTTAGTACGGCTCGGGGTGCCACCCGACAAAAAGGGAGGACGGGGTAGCAGAACTTTTCCTCCCCTGGATATATATTCACGGTCTACTGTTTTTCAGGATCAACCACGGCAGTTGGCACAGCAGGGACGGCCGGCTGCCACATCTACTGGAGGCGGGCGAGAGGCTACGGAGCAATGCAGTGGCGGGCTCCAGGCGACTTTCAACAGTCCTTCAAGCATCAGGAATACGGAGAGCACTTCAGCAGGTGAGACAGGGTTGTTGAATGTGGGGGGGAGTGATGTTATATTGAGTGGTGTTAGGAGTGTGGACTGTGACTCAGTGACAGGGAGAGTAGTGGCGGGATTGAAGGATTTGTTAGCTAAATTGGAAGGTTTTGACCCTACTTAAGGGGCCGCTGTGGAGAGAGCGTGGGTCCCTGTTGACAGGGCGGCGGGTGTACCGGTTGTGGAGAGGGTTGAGGGCTGCAGTGTGGCGGCCCCTGGTGTTACAGAGGGTAAAGTCCCGGTGGGGGTGCAGACTCCTGGGCCTACAGTGGTGGCTTCCAGGGTGGGCTCGAAGCAGGGTGAGGGAGCTGAATTGAGAGTGGCTGATACAGCAATGTCTTGGTCGTGTCTCTGCTCCATCGGGCCGTTGGGGATGCACTTGACCTCTGAGGTGAGGGACAAGATATATAAGAGGGATTTTATTGAATTGTTCTCTCTTCTCCCGCTTGAGCAGTCTTTTGAGATCACTGAGGACTCTAAGAAAGATGTGGCCAAGAAGGAAGAGGAGGAGAGAAAAAAGCGGTATCGGAAGTTGCCGAAAACATTTTCTAACTGGCTCCAGGCATTTTTAATCTATGCTAGCGTATTTGCGGGTAAGTTTCCTGATCAGGGTTCGGCACTTTTTTGTTACCTTGATGAGGTGTCTTCTGCTCAGCGGACATACGGGGGTATGGCTTGGTGGTCGTACGACGAGCAGTTCAGGCAGCGCTTGTCAGTCAAACCGGAAATGCGGTGGGACGACCGTGACATGGGGTTGTGGCTCAAAATAATGACGCCTCTAAGAGCTTCCCAGTCCTTTCGATCAGGAGCTGGTGGCTCCTCCATCGGGGGATCCCCTGCCATGGTCAGAAAAGGTTGTTGCTTTGCCTATAATGAAAAGTTTTGCAAGTGGGGCGCAGCATGCAAGTTTAGGCGCGAGTTTTCAGGGTGTGGGGGGGGCACATCCCTATGCGAAGTGTTTCCAAAAAGGTAAACCAAGCGGGGTTGGGGATGCATCTGAAAAAGGGGGCGACTCCAGAGAGACTCGCCGTGATGGAGCCTTGGTTCGCCCTGTACGCTAGGCGCGAGGGTTGTTTTGATAAGGCGGCTTTGCTTTTTCATGGTTTTCAGTTTGGCTTTGTGATTCCGTCACAAGGGGGTTGTGGGGTTTTTAGGGGTAATTTAAAGTCGGCTCGCTTGTGCCCAGGGGTAGTCTTGACAAACTGACGAAAGAGGTTGAGTTAGGTAGATGGCGGGCCCGTTTGATTGCCCTCCTTTGGATGATTTGCAGATATCACCTCTTGTGGTGGTTCCTAAGAAGGAGCCTGGTAAATTCAGGCTCATTCATCATTTATCATTTCCAAAAGAGGGATCTGTTAATGATGGCATTCCTCAAGAGTTGTCGTCTGTTAAGTACGCGTCTTTTGATCAGGCGGTTGACCTAGTCAGAGAGGCTGGTGCTGCTGCTTTATTGGCGAAAGTCAACATTGAGGCGGCTTTCAGACTGCTACCTGTACACCCGACTTCGCATCGTCTGTTGGGTTGTTGCGTGGATGGTTCTTACTATGTGGACTTGTGTTTGCCCATGAGGTGTTCCATCTCATGCTCGCTCTTTGAGCAGTTTAGCACATTTCTAGAGTGGGTGGTTACAGAACGGTTGGGCCTTTCGTCATTGGTGCATTATCTTGACGATTTTCTGTTTGTGGGTCCGGCTGGTTCACGGGATTGTACACTCTTGAGGGATGTCTGTTATCAGGTGGTGGCCGATTTCGGTGTGCCCATTGCATTTGAAAAATCTGAGGGGCCGGTGACATCCCTTGAATTTTTAGGCATTACCATTGACTCAGTGAACATGGAATGTAGATTGCCTAGGGATAAGGTTTCTGATTTGGTGGAGGTTATTGACCGTGCATGGTTGTTGAAGAAGGTTACGCTTCGGGAGGTGCAGTCCCTGGTAGGGAAACTGAATTTTGCGTGTAGAATTATTCCTATGGGGAGGGTGTTTTGTAGGAGATTATCTTTAGCAATGGCTGGTGTGGAAAAGCCGCATTATTTTGTATGGATTTCCAAGGAGCTGAAGGATGATTTGAGGGTTTGGAGACAATTTCTGTTGGGTTTTAATGGCTTGACGTTAATTCAGGCGGTGAGGGTCTATAATCAGGAACTGGGTTTGGTGACGGATTCGGCCGGTGGTTGCGGTTTCGGGGCTTATTTCATGGGCAGATGGTGTGCAGCTCGGTGGCCTGAGGAATGGTTTTCCTTGGGTCTAGTGAAGAATTTGGTGTTTCTGGAGTTGTTCCCTATCGTGGTTGCCCTGTTTGTCTGGGAGGGGGAGTTGAGGAATCGGGCCGTTGCTTTTTCTTCAGACAATATGGGAGTTGTGTACGCCTTAAATACATTGACGGTTATGTCTTTGCCTGTGTTGAGATTGTTGCGTTTGCTTGTCCTGAAATGTTTGCAAATGAATGTTTGCCTTAAGGCCAAACATATTCCTGGTGTCTGTAATTCTATAGCAGACTCCCTCTCTCGCTTTCAGTGGCAGGGTTTCCGGGAATTGGTTCCCCATGCAGACGAGGAGTGCTGCCCGTGTCCGAGTTTCTTGTGGCGACTTGGGGTGGAGGACTGGCTGGACTGGTAAAAAAAACTCATTGGCACAAGGTACTTGGGCAGCTTATTCCAGAGTGTGGTGGGAGTGGGAGAATAGATTGTTGTCCCAAGGTTTGCAGGAAGGAGAGGTTGATGGTACGGGTGTGTTGTTGGACTGGATGTGGGAATGGGGTGTTTCTCGATTGTCACACTCAGCTATGGATAGACGTTTGGCGGCATTAGCTTTCCGCTTTAAACTATTGGGTTTGAGAGATGTTACCAAAGGTTTTTGTGTTCGGCAGGTGCTGAAGGGCTTGAAGAAGGGGTTGGGTGGTCCCTCCCCTGACCATAGGCGGCCTATTACTTTCTCTCTGTTGCAGCAGGTGTATATGGTGTTACCTTTGGTGTGTTCGTCGGATTTTGAGGTATGCTTGTTTAGGGTGGCGTTTGTTTTGGCTTTCTTTGGAGCCTTTCGTATTTCGGAGTTGGTTAGTAAAAATTTGGCTGCTATGGGGGGTTTGGCTTTTTCGGATGTGGCATTGTTTGATTACAAGGTGGAGATATTTTTGAGGAGGAGTAAGACTGATCAGCTGGGTAAAGGCAGAACGGTGGTCCTGTTTCCTAGCGGTTTAGAAGTATGTCCTTGGCATTGCTTGTTTGAGTATTTTCAGGTACGCCCTGTTATGGGGGGGTTCATTGTTGGTTCACGTTGATGGTAGGCCGTGGTCGCAATTCCAATATTGGGCGGTTCTTAACAAGTCATTGTGCCGGTTGTGTTTTTATAGCAAAGATTTTGGGTCACATTCCTTCCGCATAGGGGCAGTAACTGAGGCTTCAGTGAGGGGTTTATCTGATTCGGTGGTTAAAGGCATTGGCCGGTGGCGATCCGGCAGCTATCACCGGTATGTTCCCCCTGAGTTGGGTGTTTAAGCTGGTGGTGTTGTTATTCTCTTTTTGTGTTTTTAGGTGTCGACCGTTTGTGGCTTATCGGCCATTCTTTCATTTATTGGACTCGAAGAGCGGCTACAGTCAAAGTGGATGGATTACAATTGGGTATCCCTAAGTCGAGATGTGAGGTCAAATGGTTTGGTGTAAGGGGGCTTCGTTGGGACAGGTTGTTGCCTCTAGTGGTGGATTATTGCAGACGCTATCAGCATCCGACGGTGTTGTTGATCCACGCAGGGGGCAATGATCTTGGTTTTATGCCTCAGAGGGAATTAGTGAGAAGCATGAAGAGGGACATTGGGAGGCTTGTGGATTTATTCCCTAAGATGAGAATTGTATGGTCGGACATTTTACCCAGGATGGTTTGGAGGGCTGCATGGGACCCGGTGCGCCTTGATAAAAGCAGGCGCAAAGTTAATAAGTTGATGGGTTCATTTGTCTGGAGGCTTGGGGGCTCGGTGGTTCATCATCCAGACTTAGCTGAAGTTGGTCAGGGCGAATTTTATTTGCCGGATGGAGTGCATCTTAACGATTTTGGTCTGCAGTTGTTTTAACTTGATTTTAAAGAGGCGGTTGGTTCTTTGGTGGGGTTGGCGGGACTGGGCTGAGGTGTCAGGCCAGTCGGTGGCGGGGGTGCTAGCCCTTACATTTACAGTAAATTATGGCCAAATTGTTTGTGTGTTATTTACATTCTTTTGGGGGTAATTCAAGATGGGGGTCTCTAAGGGCAAGGGGTTCTTTAGAGACTTATGTTGATTATTGATAACAGGCTCAATCAAGTTGCACGGTTGGGTCCAGTGGATGGAGTGACAGCCAGATAAATATATTTTTAGGTCTAGCACCACTGTTATATGTGTAATGTGTTTACAATTATTTGCACTGTTATTTATTGAGTTATTAAAGTTGTATAAAGTTATTTATTAATAAAGGAGCTGCGGCCAATTTATTCCAACGCTGTTGTCTTTATTTATGGGGCATTTTACTTAAGAGAATGTTATTGAAATATTTGTGTTAAGTGCCGAAAATTAGTGACATAAAAGGTCATGTAAAACAGCATGTACTTGTGTATATGGTACAAGAGAGTGCAACCATGAGGCACAGCAAGCACCTGTAAAACATCATGTACTTGTGTATATGGTACAAGGGAGTGCAAGCATGAGGCACATCAAGCACCTGTAAAACATCATGTACCTGTGTATATGGTACAAGGGAGTGCAACCATGAAGCACAATGAATACCTGGAAATCAGCATCTGCATGTGTATATGGTACAAAGGAGTGCAAGCATCAGGCACAATTACAATTTGTAAAAAATTATGTACCTGTCTATATTAGACAGACTGGCTGTAAAATGTTATGTACCTATGTATATGGTACAAGCAGCTATACATGAGGCAAAAAGAGTACCTGTAAAATGTTATGTACCTATGTATATGGTACAAGCAGCTATACATGAGGCACAGTGAGCATCTGTAAAACATTACTTATCTCTGTGTATGTTACTACAGGATGTACATGAGGCAGAAGCAGCAATTGTAAAACAGTAAGTACCTTTGTACAAGATAAGAGAGGCTACACGCACAAGGAAGAAGATACACCTGTTTAAGATTATGTGAATGTGTATATGGTACTGGACGCATCACACATTAGGTAGAGCAGCACCTGTAAACATGTACTTCTGTAAATGGTACAGCGGGAGCTCCATGTAGGGGGCATTATAAATTGGGATGTGCACGGGAAAAATTTCTGTTGCATCCGAAATTTTAATTTTGTTAAAAAAAAATTCCTTTAAGGATTCCATGTACGAAGCAGCGAAAGTGGTCATTAGACTGCTGCTTCTTACACCCTACGTCACCTCTGAGGTGACGAGAGAAAATCACAGAGAGCTTGCTCACTCTCGGTGATTGACAGCCCCTTTAGTCGCGCGATTGGTCATGCAAATGAAGGAGCGGGCATTGCACACTGCGATGAGTCAGTAATGATACATACGAGCCAGCGGATCAACAGATCCGCAGCCCGTGTGTAGCGAAGGTGGGCGGACAGCTTTTTCGAGTTGAGCAGCTGTCTGCCCGCCTGTTAGTACATGGAGCCCTTAGTTAATTTTGACTCATGGTTGCATTAGTTTCCGTCCAAACTTTATGTTTTGAACTGAAATTTTCATTTTAATCTACAGTGCACATGTTGGCCACATTCAAGCTGTAATCAGCTTTATTACCTTAAGTTTTGTCATTCTACGTAATTTTTTAACTTTTCTTTAATTTATACATCAATTTTTTGTGCACAGCACTTTTGGTAAAACAGGGACTGCTGCTGACTGATTTTTTAGATTTCTTAGGTAAATTGTGTGTTTTGTTCACCTTCTTCTTAGTATCTTGTCATTTCTAATTTTTGTGGAATCTGTCATTTGTTTTTAAATATTTGATTTGCTTAAGCTTGTTTTTTTATACTTTATCTGTCTGAGTTTTTTCCACCTAAAATATAACCAAATACTCGTTAGTTGATTGAAAATGTAAAATTCTATCAGGTTTAGTCCTTTTATTAATTATAGTTAGTTTCATTGGTGATGGTCTAGAACAGGGTTTTTCAATTCCAGTCCTGAATACCCACTAATACAGGCCAGATTTTCAGGAAGACTTTGGATGAAAACAAGTTACTTGAAAGGATACTTG